>NC_091162.1:44899047-44936547 GCF_040958095.1 Procambarus clarkii | reverse complement strand
TTGTAGCCTCCTACTATCGTCCTCAGTTTCAATCCTCTTCATAATTTTTGCATCATCGGTAAAAATTGAGAGAAACGATTCTTTACTCTCTGGGAGATCATTTACATATATCAGAAACAGTATAGGTCCAAGGACTGACCCCTGCGGGACTCCACTCGTAACGTCTCGCCAATCTGAGACCTCACCCCTCACAGACTCGTTGTCTCCTGTTGCTTAGGTACTCCTGTATCCAACGGAGTACCTTCCCTTTCACTCCAGCCTGCATCTCCAGCTTTTTCACTAGCCTCAAGTGTGGCACTGACTCAAAGGCTTTCTGACAATCCAAATATATGCAGTCTGCCCACCCTTCTCTTTCTAATCTTATTTTTGTTGCCTGGTCGTAGAATTCAAGTAACCCTGTGAGGCAGGACCTGCCATCCCTGAATCCATGTTCGTGCAGCGTTACAAAATTCTTTCGCTCCACTTTCTCTTTCTTCTGTGTGTGTGTGTGTGTGTGTGTGCGTGTGTGTGTGTGTGTGTGTGCGTGTGTGTGTGTGTGTGTGTGTGTGTGTGTGTGTGTGTGTGTGTGTGTGTGTGTGTGTGTGTGTGTGTGTGTGTGTGTGTGTACTCACCTAGTTGTACTCACCTAGTTGTGTTTGCGGGGGTTGAGCTCTGGCTCTTTGGTCCCGCCTCTCAACCGTCAATCAACAGGTGTACAGATTCCTGAGCTTATCGGGCTCTGTCATATCTACACTTGAAACTGTGTATGGAGTGAGCCTCCACCACATCACCCCCTAATGCATTCCATTTGTCAACCACTCTGACACTAAAAAAGTTCTTTCTAATATCTCTGTGGCTCATTTGGGCACTCAGTTTCCACCTGTGTCCCCTTGTGCGTGTTCCCCTTGTGTTAAATAGACTGTCTTTATCTACCCTATCAATCCCCTTCAGAATCTTGAATGTGGTGATCATGTCCCCCCTAACTCTTCTGTCTTCCAGCGAAGTGAGGTTTAATTCCCGTAGTCTCTCCTCGTAGCTCATACCTCTCAGCTCGGGTACTAGTCTGGTGGCAAACCTTTGAACCTTTTCCAGTTTAGTCTTATCCTTGACTAGATATGGACTCCATGCTGGGGCTGCATACTCCAGGATTGGCCTGACATATGTGGTATACAAAGTTCTGAATGATTCTTTACACAAGTTTCTGAATGCCGTTCGTATGTTGGCCAGCCTGGCATATGCTGCTGATGTTATCCGCTTGATATGTGCTGCAGGAGACAGGTCTGGCGTGATATCAACCCCCAAGTCTTTTTCCTTCTCTGACTCCTGAAGAATTTCCTCTCCCAGATGATACCTTGTATCTGGCCTCCTGCTCCCTACACCTATCTTCATTACATTACATTTGGTTGGGTTAAACTCTAACAACCATTTGTTCGACCATTCCTTCAGCTTGTCTAGGTCTTCTTGAAGCCTCAAACAGTCCTCTTCTGTTTTAATCCTTCTCATAATTTTAGCATCGTCCGCAAACATTGAGAGAAATGAATCGATACCCTCCGGGAGATCATTTACATATATCAGAAACAAGATAGGACCGAGTACAGAGCCCTGTGGGACTCCACTGGTGACTTCACGCCAATCGGAGGTCTCACCCCTCACCGTAACTCTCTGCTTCCTATTGCTTAGATACTCCCTTATCCACTGGAGCACCTTACCAGCTACACCTGCCTGTCTCTCCAGCTTATGTACCAGCCTCTTATGCGGTACTGTGTCAAAGGCTTTCCGACAATCCAAGAAAATGCAGTCCGCCCAGCCCTCTCTTTCTTGCTTAATCTGTGTCACCTGATCGTAGAATTCTATCAAGCCTGTAAGGCAAGATTTACCCTCCCTGAATCCATGTTGGCGATTTGTCACGAAGTCCCTTCTCTCCAGATGTGTTACCAGGTTTTTTCTCACGATCTTCTCCATCACCTTGCATGGTATACAAGTCAAGGACACTGGCCTGTAGTTCAGTGCCTCTTGTCTGTCGCCCTTTTTGTATATTGGGACCACATTCGCCGTCTTCCATATTTCTGGTAGGTCTCCCGTCTCTAGTGATTTACTATACACTATGGAGAGTGGCAAGCAAAGTGCCTCTGCACACTCTTTCAGTACCCATGGTGAGATCCCATCTGGACCAACCGCCTTTCTAACATCCAGATCCAGCAGGTGTCTCTTGACCTCCTCTCTCGTAATTTCGAACTCCTCCAAGGCCGCCTGGTTTACCTCCCTTTCTCCTAGCACAGTGACCTCACCCTGTTCTATTGTGAAGACCTCCTGGAACCTCTTGTTGAGTTCCTCACACACCTCTCTGTCATTCTCTGTATACCTGTCCTCGCCTGTTCTAAGTTTCAATACCTGTTCTTTCACTGTTGTTTTCCTTCTGATGTGACTGTGGAGTAGCTTTGGTTCGGTCTTGGCTTTGTTTGCTATATCATTTTCAAAATTTTTCTCTGCTTCTCTTCTCACCCTGACGTACTCATTCCTGGTTCTCTGGTATCTCTCCCTGCTTTCTGGTGTTCTGTTATTCCGGAAGTTCCTCCACGCCTTTTTGTTCAGTTTCTTCGCTTCCATACATGCCCTATTATACCATGGATTCTTCTGTTGCTTCTCGGATTTTTCCCTTTGGGCCGGGATGAACCTGTTTACTGCCTCCTGACACTTTTGGGTAACATAGTCCATCATACCCTGTACAGACTTGTCTCTGAGGTCTGTGTCCCAAGGTATTTCACTTAGGAAACTTCTCATCTGTTCATAATTCCCCTTTCGGTATGCCAGCCTTTTGATTCCTAGTTCTTTTTGGGGGGAGATAAGTCCTAGCTCTACCAGGTACTCAAAGTTCAATACACTGTGGTCACTCATTCCCAAGGGCGCTTCCATCTTAACTTCCCTTATATCCCATTCATTTAGGGTAAATATCAAATCAAGCATTGCTGGTTCATCTTCTCCTCTCATTATTGTTGGCTCTTTGGTATGCTGGCTTAGAAAGTTTCTTGTTGCCACGTCCAACAGCTTAGCTCTCCATGTTTCTGGTCCTCCATGCGGGTCTCTGTTCTTCCAATCTATCTTCCCGTGGTTGAAGTCTCCCATAATTAGTAGTCCAGATCCACTCCTGCTAGCAACAGAAGCTGCTCTTTCTATTATGTTAATGGTGGCCATGTTGTTTCTATCATATTCCTGTCTAGGTCTTCTGTCATTTGGTGGTGGATTATATATGACTGCGACTATAATTTTTTTCCCTCCATTTGTTACAGTACCTGCTATGTAGTCACTGAAACCTTCACAGCCCTGAATATCCATCTCCTCAAAATCCCAGCCTTTTCTTACCAGCAGAGCTACACCACCCCCACCTCTTCCTTCCCTCTCTTTCCGCATAACATAATAGTCCTGTGGAAACACTGCATTTGTTATTGTTTTCGTGATCTTTGTTTCTGTGAGGGCTATTATGTCTGGGTTTTCCTCTAGTACCAGTTCTCCAAGCTCATTTGCTTTATTTGTAATTCCATCTATGTTAGTGTACATCGCTTTGAGGCTCACTTTCTTCTGTCCCTTCTCAAATCGCCTCCTTGGTGAGTGTTCTGCTGGTGGGGGAGGCTGTTCCATGGGTGTGAGGACCTGTGAGGTGGGTAACAGGATCTCAGAGGATACTGGAATGAGGGGCGGGGGATCCAGTGAAGGGGGAGGGACAGGGAGGGTATGGGGTGAAAGGGGAGGGAGGACGGGAAGGAAAGGGGGGGAGGGAGGACTCGGGAGGAGGGGAGGGGTAGAAGGGTGGGGATTGGGTGTAGAGGGAGGGAGATTTGGCTGAACTTTTGAGTGGGGGCAGGGAGGGTTTGGGGTAGGGGGGTTTTCTATGCAGAGGAGGGAGGCGGGGTTGTCCTCCCTTCTGGTGTTACTGGGTAGCTGGTTGTGGGTTCCCCCCTCTCCTCTGGGGGTGTTGTGTTGGGAGCTGTGACTTCCTGGTTTTCCCCTCTCGCCCTGCGCCTCTTCCTTGCTTCTGCCGCCACGGCTCTCTCCTCCCTTGTCATGTCTCGCTGGAGGAATACATTTTTTAATTTTCCCACGTTTTTCAGGGAGCTCTTCCTTGATAGGATCCTCTCCTTTGTGTTCTCGTTTGCAAACACTATCTTTATCATTCGGTCTCAGTCTTTGTTGTACCGGCCTAGCCTGAAAACCTTCTCAATGCTATGCTCGGCCCCTTCCATGTCTAGTGCCTTTAGTACTTCATTCACTGCTGCTTTGTCCTTGTCATTCCACTCTGTCCTATTGGTTCCTTCCTGTTCCCTAATACCCACAGCAACCACTGATCTTTTCCTTTCCAGCAGTTGGCTAGTGGAGCGTGCCGCCTCCTGCGAGGTGGCTGCTTTCATGGCCACCTCCATCACTGCAGTCATTACTTCAGAGTTATTTTTTTTTAGTATTTCCGCAAATGTTGCTTTTATTGTGGCATTCTCATCCAGAAAACTATTACCACCTTCTCCTTGGGTGGTTTTCTGACTCTCAGCCTCGATGCCATTCTCTTTGAGGGTTCTAATCTCCTCCTTTGCTGCTGTCAGCTCTCTTTTCAGGTTGCTTATTTCGTTCTTCATTTCCTGCATCATTTCTTGCATCTCACTCTTGATGTCCTCCAGAAACTGGGCGAACATTTCCTTCATCTCGTCACCTTGGCTCTTTCCTGCTCCCCTGGGACCTCTGGCTGCCATCTTGACCCTGTTGGGATCTGTGTGATGTGTGTCTGTGTGTGTGTGTCTGTGTGTGTGTGTGTGTGTGTGTGTGTACTCACCTAGTTGTACTCACCTAGTTGTGTCTGCAGGATCGAGCATTGACTCTTGGATCCCGCCTTTCGAGCATCGGTTGTTTACAGCAATGACTCCTGTCCCATTTACCTATCATACCTGGTTTTAAAATTATGAATAGTATTTGTTTCCACAACCTGTTCCTGAAGTGCATTCCATTTCCCCACTACTCTCACGCTAAAAGAAAACTTCCTAACATCTCTGTGACTCATCTGAGTTTCAAGCTTCCATCCATATCCTCTCGTTCTGTTACTATTCCGTGTGAACATTTCGTCTATGTTCACTCTGTCAATCCCTCTGAGTATCTTATACGTTCCTATCATGTCGCCCCTCTCCCTTCTTCTTTCTAATGTCGTAAGGCACAGTTCCCTCAGGCGCTCTTCATACCCCATCCCTCGTAGCTCTGGGACGAGTCTCGTTGCAAACCTCTGAACCTTTTCCAGTTTCATTATATGCTTCTTCAGATGGGGACTCCATGATGAGGCGGCATACTCTAAGACTGGCCTTACGTAGGCAGTGTAAAGCGCCCTAAATGCCTCCTTACTTAGGTTTCTGAATGATGTTCTAACTTTTGCCAGTGTAGAGTACGCTGCTGTCGTTATCCTATTAATATGTGCCTCAGGAGATAGATTAGGTGTTACGTCCACCCCCAGGTCTCTTTCACGCGTCGTTACAGGTAGGCTGTTCCCCTTCATTGTGTACTGTCCCTTTGGTCTCCTATCTCCTAGTCCCATTTCCATAACTTTACATTTGCTCGTGTTGAATTCTAGTAGCCATTTCTCTGACCATCTCTGCAATCTGTTCAGGTCCTCTTGGAGGATCCTGCAATCCTCATCTGTCACAACTCTTCTCATCAACTTTGCATCATCCGCAAACATCGACATGTAGGACTCTACGCCTGTAAACATGTCGTTAACATATACAAGAAATAGAATTGGTTCCAGCACCGATCCTTGTGGTACTCCACTTGTTACTGTTCGCCAGTCCGACTTCTCGCCCCTTACCGTAACTCGTTGGCTCCTTCCTGTTAGGTAGTTCCTTATCCATGCTCGGACCTTTCCCCCCACCCCCGCCTGCCTCTCGAGCTTGAACAGCAGTCTCATGTGCGGTACTGTATCAAAGGCTTTTTGGCAGTCCAGAAATATGCAGTCTGCCCAACCATCTCTGTCCTGTCTTATCCTCGTTATTTTATCATAGAATTCCAGAAGGTTTGTTAGGCACGATTTCCCTGTCCAGAACCCATGTTGATGTTTGTTCACAAACCTAATGTTCTCCAGGTGTGCAACCAGTCGTAGCCTAATTATTCTTTCCAGTATTTTACAGGGGATGCTTGTCAGTGATACAGGTCTGTAGTTAAGTGCCTCCTCCCTATCTCCTTTCTTGAAGATCGGCACGACATTTGCCTTCTTCCAGCAACTGGGCAATTCTCCTGACATAAGTGACTCATTAAAGATCATTGCCAGAGGCACGCTGAGGGCCTGTGCTGCTTCTTTTAGTATCCACGGTGATACTTTGTCTGGTCCAACTGCTTTAGTTGCATCTAGAGTTGTCAACTGTTTCATTACCTCCTCTTCCTGTCACCTCTATATCTGATAGTCTTTCATCTAGGGTAACCCCTTCCAACAATGGGAGCTGCTCAGGCTCGGTAGTGAACACTCCATGGAAACTGGCATTCAGTGCCTCGCAGATTTCCTTGTCACTTTCAGTATATGCCCCCTCTGTCTTCCTTAGTCTTGTCACTTGGTCGTTCACCGACATTTTTCTTCTTATATGACTGTGTAGTAACTTAGGTTGTTTTTTCGCTTTGATTGCAATATCGTTCTCATAGTCCCTTTCCGATGTTCGTCTTATGTTAATGTAATCGTTCCTAGCTCTGTTGTATCTGCTTCTGTTGTCCTCTGTTCTTTGTCTTCTGTACTTCCTCCACTCCCGCCTGCTGGCCATTTTTGCTTCCTGACACTGTCTATTAAACCATGGGTTATTATATTCCTTCTTATTTTTTCCCTTTACCGTTGGTATAAATCTCTCTTCGGCCTCCTGGCATTTCTGTATGACTAGGTCCATCATATCTTGGACTGTTTTTCCTCTAATTTCTTCCTTCCACTGCACTTCACCCAGATAGTCCCTTATCCTCATATAGTCCCCTTTCCTGTAGTCAGCTCTCCTTTCCCAGATCTCTTGTCCCATGGTCATAAGTTTGAATTCCATCATGTAGTCAAAGACTAGGACACAATGATCACTGGCCCCTAGAGGTATTTCATGCTCTAAATTCTCGATATCTTCTACGTTCTGGGTGAAAATCAGGTCTAATAGGCTCGGTGCATCTCCTCCTCTTTCCCTTGTGTCTTCCTTCACATGTTGTGTCAGGAAATTCCTGTCTATAACATCTACTAATTTTGCTCCCCACGTTTCGTCCCCTCCATGGGGATTCCTTGATTCCCAATTTATCTCTCCATGATTTAGGTCCCCCATGATCAGCAGCTTCGCTCTCATTCTGTGGGCTAGTGTTGCTGCCTTCTGCAGTTCATCTATACATGCTTTGTTGTTGTCATCATACTCCTGCCTGGGTCTTCTACTGTTTGGTGGGGGATTGTAGATTACCAAGATCACAATCTTCCTCCCATCTACTGTCAGAGTTCCATGTATGAAGCTTGTGCACTCATTGGTAACTCGATTTCCCAGGTCTTCAAACTTCCATTTCTGCTTTATTAGGAGTGCTACTCCCCCTCCCTGTCTCTGTGTCCTCTCTTTTCGTATCACCTGGTACCCTTCAGAAAAGATTGCATCTGAGATCATATCATTAATTTTAGTTTCCACAATTGCAACTATGTCAGGATCTGCTTCACTCACCCTTTCTTTTATCTCTTCTGCTTTATTAGATACCCCATCAGCATTGGTGTACCAAACCTTGAGATTCTTCATGGAAACTCTTGTACCAGAGTTCTCCCTTTCTCTGGGGGTCTGGGGGGATCTGGGGGATGTCTGGGGGGTGACTGGAGGCAGAGGGGATCTGGGGGATCTGGGGGGTGTCTGGGGGATGACTGGGGGCGGGGAGGGTCCGGGGGATGTCCGGGGGGATCCGGGGGGTGTCTGGGGGGGTCCGGGGGGTGTATGGGGGGTGAAAGAGTTCAGGAGGGGTGCTTGGGGGGCTACTGGGGGCTGGGCTTCTAGGAAGGTAGGTAGGAGGGTCTGGGGTAGGGCCTGGGTAGGTAGGTCTGTAGTAGGAAGGGCATACTGGGTCTGAAGATTAGGGAGGGCATAGAGGGGTTGGGAGATAGCGTAAGGTTGGGAGACAGATAGAGGTTGAGAGGTTGGGAGGGGGAAGGATAGAGGGTGTGTGTGTGTGTGTGTGTGTGTGTGTGTGTGTGTGTGTGTGTGAGTGTGTGTGTGTGTGTGTGTGTGTGTGTGTGTGTGTGTGTGTGTGAGTGTGTGTGTGTGTGTGTGTGTGTGTGTGTGTGTGTGTGTGTGTGTGTGTGTGTGTACTCACCTAATTGTGCTTGCGGGGGTTGAGCTTTGGCTCTTTGGTCCCGCCTCTCAACCGTCAATCAACTGGTGTACAGATTCCTGAGCCTACTGGGCTCTATCATATCTACATTTGAAACTGTGTATGGAGTCAGCCTCCACCACATCACTGCCTAATGCATTCCATTTATTAACTACTCTGACACTGAAAAAATTCTTTCTAACGTCTCTGTGGCTCATCTGGGTACTAAGTTTCCACCTGTGTCCCCTTGTTCGTGTCCCACCCGTGCTGAAGAGTTTGTCTTTGTCCACCCTGTCAATTCCCCTGAGAATTTTGTAGGTGGTTATCATGTCTCCCCTTACTCTTCTGTTTTCCAGGGATGTGAGGTTCAGCTCCTTTAGCCTTTCCTCGTAGCTCAATCCTCTCAGTTCCGGGACGAGCCTGGTGGCATACCGCTGAATCTTCTCTAACTTTGTCTTCTGTTTAACTAGGTATGGACTCCAGGCTGGAGCTGCATACTCCAGGATTGGTCTTACATAAGTGGTATACAGGGTTCTGAAAGATTCCTTACACAAGTTTCTGAAGGCAGTTCTTATGTTGGCCAGTCTAGCATATGCCGCTGATGATATTCTTTTGATGTGGGCCTCTGGAGAAAGGTTCGGTGTGATATCAACCCCCAGATCCTTCTCTCTATTTGATTCTTGCAGGATTTCCCCTCCCAGATGATACCTTGTGTTCAGCCTCCTGCTCCCTTCGCCTAATTTCATCACCTTACACTTTCCAGAGTTGAACTTCAGCAGCCATTTTCTACACCATTCCTCCAGTTTATCCAGGTCATCCTGTAGTCTCTGTCTATTTTCATCCGTCTTGATTCTTCTCATAATTTTTGCATCATCAGCAAACATCGAGAGGAATGAGTCTATACCCTCTGGAACATCGTTCACATATATTAGAAACAGGATGGGTCCAAGTACTGAGCCCTGTGGGACTCCGCTGGTGACATCTCGCCACTCTGATGTCTCCCCCCTCACCGTTACTCGCTGTTTCCTGTTGCTTAAGTACTCCCTTATCCACTGGAGCACCTTCCCTTTTACTCCTGCCTGTTGCTCCAACTTTTTTAACAGCCTTTTATGGGGTACTGTGTCAAAGGCTTTTTGGCAATCCAGGAAAATGCAGTCGGCCCACCCTTCTCTTTCCTGCCTAATTTTCGTTGCCTGGTCATAAAATTCTATTAAACCTGTGAGGCACGATTTACCATCTCTGAACCCATGTTGGTGGTGCGTTACAAAGTTATTTCCCTCCAGATGATCTACGAGCCTTTTCCTCACGATCTTCTCCAGCACCTTGCATGGTATACAAGTTAAGGAAACTGGCCTGTAATTCAGTGCCTCTTGCCTGTCACCCTTTTTGTATATTGGGACCACGTTAGCTGTCTTCCAACTTTCTGGTAAGTCTCCTGTTTCCAGTGACCTGCTATACACCATAGAGAGTGGCACACTTAGTGCTTCTGCACCTTCCTTTAGTATCCATGGTGAGATTCTATCAGGCCCAACAGCCTTTGTCACATCTAGCTCCAGCAGACACCTTTTGACCTCATCACTGGTGAGGTCAAATTCCTCCAAGGTTGCTTGGTTTGCCGCCTCCTCATTTAGTGCAGGGGCTTCTCCTTGTTCTATTGTGAAGACCTCCTGGAATCTCTTGTTGAGTTCTTCACACACCTCCTTGTCATTCTCTGTGTATCTGTTCTCCCCTTTCCGCAGCTTCATCACTTGTTCCTTCACTGCTGTTTTCCTCCTGATATGGCTGTGGAGCAGCTTTGGTTGGGTCTTGGCTTTACTCGCGATGTCATTTTCAAACTGTCTCTCTGCTTCCCTCCTCACTCTGATGTACTCATTTCTGGCCCTCTGGTATCTCTCCCTGCTCTCTGGTGTTCTGTTATTTCTGTAGTTTCTCCATGTTCTTTTACTCAGTTGTTTCGCTACCTTACATTCCTGGTTGAACCATGGGTTTTTCTGTTGTTTTTCGTTTTTCTCCTTTTGGACGGGGATAAACCTGTCTGCAGCTTCCTGGCACTTTTGGGTGACAATATCCATCATGACCTGCACATTCTTGTCTCTAAGTTCTGTTTCCCATGGTATTCCCCTGAGGAAGTTCCTCATCTCGTCATATTTTCCTCTTCGGTAATTCAGTCTTTTCCCCTCCACTCCCATCCTTGGATAGGTTATCCGTACCTCCACCAAGTACTCAAAGGTCAGTACACTGTGGTCACTCATTCCTATGGGGGCTTCAACTTTGACTTCCCTTATTTCTGACTCATTCAGGGTGAATATTAAGTCGAGTCTAGCTGGTTCATCATTGCCTCTCATTCTTGTGGGTTCCTTCACATGCTGTCTCAGAAAATTCCTTGTTGCCACTTCCAAGAGTTTAGCTCGCCACGTATCTGCACCACCATGTGGGTCCCCATTCTCCCAGTCTATCTTTCCATGGTTGAAATCACCCATGATTAAGAGTCTTGAGCCATTCCTGCTGGCAACTGAAGCTGCTCTCTCTATTATATTAATGGTTGCCATGTTGTTCCTATCAAACTCCTGTCTAGGTCTTCTGTCATTTCGGGGAGGGTTGTAAATGACTGTCACTATTTTCTTAGGTCCACCCATTGTTATAGTTCCTGTTATGTAATCTCTGAATCCGTCACAGCCCGGAATTTCCATCTCATCAAAACTCCAGTCCTTCCTTATCAGCAGGGCCACTCCTCCACCTCCTCTCCCTTCCCTCTCTTTCCTTACTATATAGTAGTCCTTTGGAAACACAGCATCTGTTATGACTCCTGACAATTTTGTTTCCGTTAGTCCTATTACATCAGGGTTTTCTTCTTGCACCCTTTCTGCCAGTTCACTTGCTTTATTGGTAATCCCACCAATGTTTGAGTACATTACCTTGAAGCTCACTTTCTTATATCCAATTTCACCCACACTCCCTACAAGTGTAGGAGGTTGTTCTATGGTCATTGCTACTTGGGTAGGCTCCTCCTCCTGTGAGGTAGTTGCCAGGGGTTCAGGGGGAGGTGGAGTGGGGGGTGGAGGGCTTAGGTCTTCCTCAGGCCTGCTTGGGGCAGGAAGAGGTCCTGGGGGTGAGGGAGCAGGGATTGCTTGGGGAGAGGGCACGCCCTCCTGCGGTGTAGTTGACAGGGGTTTGGAGGGAGGTGAAGTGGGGGATAGAGGGCTTTGGTCTTGCTCAGGCCTGCTTGGGGCAGGGAGAAGACCAGGGGCTGGGAAAGCAGGGGCTACTTGGGGTAAGGGGAGGGGGAGGATTTGGGTTTCATGATGGGCATTATGCAGGGGCAAGGAAGGGTTTGTGCTGGGGGGTAGGGAGGGCCCTATTGGGTGGTGGACTGGGGTGTTGCATTCCCCCCTGGGGTTCCTCTGTGTGTGTGTGTGTGTGTGTGTGTGTGTGTGTGTGTGTGTGTGTGTGTGTGTGTGTGTGTGTGTGTGTGTGTGTGTGTGTGTGTGTGTGTGTGTGTGTGTGTGTACTCACCTAGTTGTACTCACCTAGTTGTGTCTGCAGGATCGAGCATTGACTCTTGGATCCCGCCTTTCGAGCATCGGTTGTTGCTGGGGGGGTCCGGGGGGTGTATGGGGGGTGAAAGAGTTCAGGAGGGGGGTGTTCAGAAAGAGTGCTTGGGGGGCTACTGGGGGCTGGGCTTCTAGGAAGGTAGGTAGGAGGGTCTGGGGTAGGGCCTGGGTAGGTAGGTCTGGAGTAGGAAGGGCATACTGGGTCTGAAGATTAGGGAGGGCATAGAGGGGTTGGGAGATAGCGTAAGGTTGGGAGACAGATAGAGGTTGAGAGGTTGGGAGGGGGAAGGATAGAGGGGGTGGGGGGGACCTCCCACCTCCCTCGCAAGGGTGGGGGGTCACATGGAAGGAGAGGGGATGAGGAGGGGTGAGGGCTGGGTAAGCTTTGGGTGTTGAGGGGATGAGGTATGGGTGGGTTCTTGGGGTTGAGGGGATGAGGTCTGGATGGGTTTTGGGGGTTGAGGGGATGAGAGCTGGGTGGGTTTTGGGGGTTGAGGGGATGAGGGCTGGACGGGTTTTGGGGGCTGAGGTGATGAGGGGGTCCTTGGAATGTGGGATGAATTTGACTCCAGTGGGGTCAGAGGGGTCAAGGGATGTGCTGGGGAGATAAGCAGGGGCGGCTGATTTGGGGAAGGGGTGACCTGAGAAGCACGTGTGAGCTGGTTAGCATGGGGTGGTTTAGCACTGGGGTGTGTAGCTGCGCTCAAATGGGAAGAGTCGTACTGTTGTTTGCTTGCTCTGTGGGCAATCTGTTCCTCCTTCATCATGAATTTGTCAATAAATACGTTGTAGTAATTTTCGCTACCTCTGAGTAGGTGTTTGTGATGCAGTATGTAATCCACTGCCTCTTCGTTAGTGAACTGTACCAGGACAGGTCGTTTCCTGTTACAGTTGTATGGTCCAATGCGTCGGTGGACTTGCACCTCATTCCCTGCCATCTGGGCTCTCATGTCTCTCAAGATCCCCTGTAGTTCCAAATCCTCAATCTCCATCCTTTCCTGCCTCGATGGTGCCCTGGCTTCAAGTAATCCATGGATTATGATTGTCCTCTTTCTCAGTTCATGGTCATGCTGGTGGCCCTCTCCCTGGCTGACCCCCACCCCTCCTACACCCGCTACTCCACCTACTACTACTCCCCCTTCCCCTGCCAAGCTTCCCTTATTCCTGCCAAATTCATTAGTATGTCTAGATATTTCTCCTTGCCATTCTACCCTGCTCTTCCTGATTTCCTCTTGAATATAATCCATAAACTCTTGTTTGAGTCTTTGAACCTCGCCCTGTATCTTATTAAAGACTTCACTTTTAATCCCCTGGATTAGATCACCTATCCAAACATCCCTCTTCTCTACAAATTTCCCAATCATCTTCTCCACAAACCTATCTTCTTCCTCAATCATAATACTGTTGGACCTAGACACCCTTCCTGACCTAGTCATTGCTATAATGCAACCTTACCCACTGGGGTTCCAAGTATCTTACCGTCCTGCTAACACAATAGGTGAGTGAATCTCCAAGCGTCGTCCCACGTGGTGGTAGAAGGTTGCTGCCGGGGTGAGGTCACGCGGTCAGAGGTCGGTGAGGTCTGCTCCACACTGCCACAATACTTCCTCAACTATTTTGAATTACGCTATTTAAACTGTTTTTCTTCACTACCTTATGGCTCTGGCCAAAACTCAAGGTTTTTTCATTCACTTGTACACACTGTGTGTGTGTGTGTGTGTGTGTGTGTGTGTGTGTGTGTGTGTGTGTGTGTGTGTGTGTGTGTGTGTGTGTGTGTGTGTGTGTGTGTGTGTGTCTGTGTCTGTGTGTGTGTGTCTGTGTGTGTGTGTGTGTGTGTGTGTGTGTGTGTGTGTGTGTGTGTGTGTGTGTGTGTGTGTGTGTGTGTGTGTGGGGGGGGGGGGGGGTGTGTGGGGGGGGGGGGGGGGGTGTGTGTGTGTGGGTGGGTGTGTGGGTGTGTGTGTGTGTGTGTGTGTGTGTGTGTGTGTGTGTGTGTGTGTGTGTGTGTGTGTGTGTGTGTGTGTGTGTGTGTGTGTGTGTGTGTGTGTGTGTATTCACCTAGTTGTGTTCACCTAGTTGTGTTTTGCGGGGGTTGAGCTTCGCTCTTTCGGCCCGCCTCTCAACTGTCAATCAACTGTTTACTAACTACACTAACTACTTTTTTTTTCACACCACACACACACACACCCCAGGAAGCAGCCCGTGACAGTTGACTAACTCCCAGGTACCTATTTACTGCTAGGTAACAGGGGCATTCAGGGTGAAAGAAACTTTGCCCATTTGTTTCTGCCTCGTGCGGGAATCGAACCCGCGCCACAGAATTACGAGTCCTGCGCGCTATCCTGCGCTACACACGTGTGTGTGTGTGTGTGTGTGTGTGTGTGTGTGTGTGTGTGTGTGTGTGTGTGTGTGTGTGTGTGTGTGTGTGTGTGTGTGTTTTTACAGTCCAGCCTCCTAAATTGAAAGTACTTATAGTAATGACGTGGACAGTCGTACAAATACGGACGTGATGGACCAATTAGAAGAAGACTTTTGTTTTACTGAATTTGGAAAGTTTTGTCCAGTTATGTTGCTAATGGAACCTAACGTAACCATCCTAATACACGCTATCTGAAGCCTAATAAAGTACATTTGTTTATACCATACTAATATAGTATAGTGCATTATATATTATACTAATATTAATTAATATAATATATAATAAAGTATATTGCAATACTGCAGTATACTAATATTAATAGTATACTAATATAGTATTTTTTTCAATATTAGTAAACTGAAGAAACCTTATTTCATACATTTGTAAATGAATAATTGGTGTGTTTCCGTTAGATTTCCGAGCATAAGACATATCGCAGTGAATTCATTAGAAGAAGGACTCGCATCATTTAATTCGAAAAGTTTAAATGACGAGTTTTAACGAGCCCAGTTCAGACATCTTAGAGAAACGGAAAGTTTAAGGGACAGAGATTTAAAAAGGTGATTAAGTGACGGAGATTTTATAAAATATTTGAATGGAAGGAGTTTACCGAATGATTCCAGATGACGATTGGTTGATTGATTGATAAAGATTAAACCACCCAAGAGGTGGCACGGACATGAATAGCCTATAACCCAGATGCCGGGCCCCAAACAGTTTATATAAGCCATGCTCATGATGCTTATAAGAATTATATGTACGATTAAACTGGCCGAGTTTAAACATTACTGACAAAACTATGAGCTGTGAATGACGGTAAAGAAACACATGAGTACATGGGGTTCACATCACCCAGCCCAGCACCTCGCTACTGTACCCACTGATGTGAACTCCGCTGTTTTAATCGCATTAGTAAGGTATCTAATTATTTCCATTAAGGTACCTAATCATGTGTATATGGTATTTCATCTTAATGGTATCATCCCCCACCCCATCCGGCCCGTTGACGCCGTGAGGGGGCTTGCTGGTTGGCTGCCGGAGTGTGATGCTCCATGGGACAGTCCTCTGTCCTTTTGTGGCCTTATGCTCCTGCTGCTGTCTTCTCCAATTGTACCTGATCTCTTTTCCTTTTCCATGTTTCGTTTTTCTCCCCCATCTTCTATCTGCTTCCCGTTTCCTGACGACCTTTTGCTTGTTTTGGTTATTCTTTTGGACTTCTTCTATTTTGACAGCCAGGTGCTTGAAGAGGCATACTCTTGCACCCGTAGAACTGTAGTACCCAACGTCGAGAGCGAGTGGAACCATTTATTGTCAATCCTCCTTTCGTCGCTGAACCCGATCTCGACGGACTGACGGTTCTTAAGGTGGCGTTTGTAGTGAGTATACTCACGACGCACCCCTAGGGGGCCCCGGCATGATCGGCGATAGCTTCTTGTTTGGTGTCCTGCCTCTAATTGTAGGAACATTCTTGAATGAATGTTTTTCGTCTCGTCCTTATGTCTAATTCTGTTCCTCCTTTACCTTCTCGGGCTTTTGGGGTGGGCGACCAAGCCCCCGAGTCAGACCGTGTTGGACGACCGGGCTCTAGCCCCCGCTGCATTGGACCCTGACCTTGCTCCTCCTCTGACCCTCCTGACTACTCCCCTCGGCTCCCCTCCCTCCTCTGTGGTTGGGTCGAGTCCCAAGCCCCCAGTGGTGACCACCTCGTCCCCTGGCACGGCTCGGTCTCTAGTAGTGACTACTACGCCTTTTAACCCATCTTTCTCTCTGGGGGTTCTCAACGCTATCCTCGCCACGGTCGCACTCACTCGATTCCTTCCCATTATGATGCGTTTCACGCCTTGTTTGTTCCTGCTTTGTGAGCCAAATACTTTGATCTCCTCCCTCATGATTCTTCGCCCCCTGACGATTTCTCCTACCATTGGCACCTTGTCGATTCCGTAGACGCCTCTGTTACCTCCAACCCCACCCGTCTCAGTACGAGTGTCTTTGCTGCTCCTTCTCAGGATGCAGCCTCCTGCTTGGCCGCCTTACCCTGCCTTGAGGAGACCCCTGTTCGGGTCTCCAAGAATGCTCGGTTGAATGCCAGTGTTGGCACTATTCTCCTCCCGCCCCATGTTGCGACCAGTGTCCGGAATCTGCAGGATTGCCAAGAAGATATTCGGCATGTCCTCGAAGGCCAAGGCCATTCTGTCTTCCAGGTGGACTCGTTTACTCGTCCCCCTCGTGGTCGTCGTTGTCAACCGCTTCGGATTGTGAATATTATCTTTGATGTTAGGTCCCTTCCGCCCTCTGTCATTCTTGCTGGTGCCAGGTGCTCTGTCCAGGAGTACATTCCCACTCCTCGGGTCTGTAATAAGTGTTGGAGATTTGGGCATGGAGCCTTCCGCTGCTCCAGTACTGTCTCTCTCTGTCCTATGGTTGGGGACGAAGGTCACTCTATGTCGGAGAGTACTTCTCCCCAGGCTTGCTGCCTCAATTGCGGTGAGGCCCACCCTACCTTCTCCCGCACGTGTATGCATTACAAGCTTGAGGCTGCCGTCCTCAACTTGAAGCACCAGGAACGTATATCTTTCCTGAGGCGAGGCGCCAAGTTTGCCGTCTCCCCCTTTATGCTAACTTCTCTTATGCTCGCGTGTTGTGCTCGTCCTCTCCTCGTCCTTCCTGCCTTCCTAAGTCTCATGACCGTTTCCGGGCCTTAGACCCAGACTCGCCCACTGCTTCCTCTTCTGTTCCTTTGCGTTCTGTCCCGGAGGGTCCCCCTCCTACCTCTCTGTCTGGGGTTCCCCTTTTTTCTTCCTAGTCTGTCGTGTCTTCTTCCTCGTCTCCGTCCGATCCTCCTTCCCATCCTTCTCCTCCATCTCTTCGTTCTCCACGCCACTTGTCGGTACGGGCTGATGTTCATCACTCACCCAGTGGCCGTCGTGTTTGCTCTCGTTCAGTTTCTCCTGTTGAGACACTGGAATATGTTGCCCAGTACATTGTTGCTGGGACGCTTGTCTCTTTGAGTCAGAAACGTAAGCCTGGCTCCTCTCCTTCCTCCTCCCCAGCAGGTAAGAAGGCTTCGCTTTCATCCTTGCCCCCTACCTCTGACTCGCTCCATCCCCTTCCATTTCGCTGGTTCCTCCCCCTGTTCCTGTTATGGAGGTCTCTCTGGCCCCCGCTCCCCTCTTGGTTGCTGCCCTTGCTTAGGTGCCCTACCTGGTTTCTGCCCCTCCGTCTGCTGTCCTTGATCCTCGGTTATCCCCCCCCCCCCCTCTTTCCCCTCCAGACCCTGCTCATCCGCCCCTGGTCGGTCCCCCAGCTCCCTTCCCTCCTTCTTTACTCGGTTTACCCATGCCCCCTAACCCTGACTTCGCTGACCCTGATCCTGCGCTTCTTTAACATACTGTGTTCCCTTTTCGCCTTTGTTTCTTCGTTCTTCTCTGTTGCTGTCCTTTCTCTTCCTGTCGATGTCTATTCTTCAATAGAACATTCTTGATTATAACGCCAATTTCCTTGAACGACAACTTCTGCTTTCACGATTTTTGCCCCTTTGTGTCTGTCTCCTGGAGCCGATGCTTGGTGCTCGTCCTGGTCGCTTTCTTGGCTACTCCTCTCTCTATCTCTCTCTCTCTCCCCCCCTCCCCCCAACAACAGCTGGGGCTCCTAACTCTTCTGCTCTCTCGATTCGCTCTGATGTTCCCTTTGTCCCCATACTTTTTCCTTTGCCTCTCCATTGTTCTGCTGCTCGTATCTTTGTCAGGAAATGGTACACGGTTTGTTCCATTTTTCTCCCCCTCCTAGTGTCCCGCTCTCTCTTCCTGATCTTAAACACCTACTGGACTCCTTGCCGGAGCCTATGCTCCTGCTAGGTGCTTTCAATTGTCGACATACCCTTTGGGGTGATGGTCGGATAAACACTCGAGGTCGCCTTCTTGAACCGTTCATCCTCTCTTCTTCCCTGTCTCTTCTGAATTCTGGTGAGCATTCTCATTAAGACTCTCGGGCTCGCTCCCTTTCCTGTCTTGATCTTTCTCTTTGCTCGTCTTCCCTTTACTTAGATTTCTAGTGGCGGGTTCTTGATGACCTCCATGGCAGTGACCATTTTCCCATCCTGGTTTCCTTTTTCTCTTTTCACCCTCCCCTCTCCTTCCCTAGGTGGCAGTTTGCCGAGGCTGACTGGCCCCCTCTTTACGCGTCCATGCTACTATCTCCGACCTTTCCATTCTGCCTTTCCCTTGCGCCCTCCTGCTTTTTATATGACACAGTCTTCGATGCTGCCGTCCGCTTTATTCCTTGCTCTTCCTCTCGGGGAACGCGGAAGTGCGTTCCCTGGTGGAATGTGGACTGTGCTCGGGCTGTCCACTGTAAGCGTGCAGCCTGGAAGAGACAGCATCGCCGGCAGACACCTGAATTTTTCTTTTGTTTCGGATGGCAAGTGTGGTGGCCCGTAGGACCATCCATATGGCTAAACGTGCATGTTGGAGGTCTTATGTCCCCACTATCACGTCCGAAACTCCTCTACCACTGGTCTGGAAGCGTATCCATAAGATTGTGGGTAAGTTCGTTCCCGATATCTCCCCGGCCCTTCACCTGGGTGATACTCTTGTGGCGGACCCGTTGCAGGTCACGACCGAATTGGGTTCCCACTTTTCGGATGTTAGCTCTGGTTCTCCTCTCCCCCATTCCTTCCTTCTTCGTAAGCCTCTTCTTGAATATCGTCCTTTAGATTTCTGTATCTATCTCTGGCTTCCCTATAACGATCCCTTCTCTGTCTCTGAGCTCCGGTCTGCCCTGGCCCTCTGCGGTTTTATGGCGGTAGGCTCCGATGGCATTCATTATGAGATGCTTCAACATCTTGCTCTGTGCTCGTTTCAGTATTTACTGAGTCTGTTTAATCAGGTCTGGGAGTCGTTGTCAGTCCCTGAGGACTGGCTCGATGCTGTTGTCCTCCCTGTTCGTAAACCAGGGTCTCTCGGGTCTTTCCCCAAGGACTTCCTCCCTATTACCCTCATGAGTTGTGTCTGCAAGCTCTTTGAACGGATGGTTAACGTTCGTCTGATGTGGTTCTTAGAGCATTATCACCTCCTTTCCCCTTCTCAATTTGGTTTTCGCAAATGCCGCAGCACAATAGATGTCCTGGTGAACTTGGAGGTCTACATTCGTACTGCATTTGCAGCGAAGACCTCCGTTGTTGCCGTCCTTTTTGACTTGGAAAACGCTTACGACACTACCTGGCGGTGTCATATTCTGTCCCAACTTCATTCTTTTGGTCTTCGTGGGAATCTCCCTCTCTTCCTCCAAAATTTCGTCTCTCGTCGTTCCTTTCGAGTGAGGCTCGGTACCACTCTCTCTGCCCCTTTTCGGGAATATGAGGGTGTGCCCCAAGGTAGTGTTCTGAGCACTACTCTTTTTCTTGTTGCTCTTAATGGTCTTCTTTCCTCCCTTCCTTCTGTCGTCTTCTCCGTTCTTTATGTAGACGATCTTACCCTTTGCTGTTTGGGTGATGATTCGCCTCTCCTTCAACGCCTTCAACGCCTTCAACTTGCGATTGATGCCATGTCGTCCTGGGCCACAGATCATGGCTTCAAGTTCTCTGCATCTAAGACTTGTGCCATGACTTGTACTCGGAAGCGTGTCATTCTTCGTCCCTCTTTGTCTCTTTATGGACATCCCTTTGTGTACAAGGGTTCCGCTAAGCTTCTGGGGTTAATCTTTGACACTCGTTTGTCTTAGTCGCTCCATATCTTATCTTCGCTATGCCCGAAACGCTTTGCGTAATAGTGGCTTTAGGCATTGTATGTACTAGCTCTACCTATAAGTCTACCAATCCTTGTAAAATTTTATTGTATGTATGTACCTTACCTAAATAAAAGTGTATTGTATTGTATTGTATATCTCTTACCTCCATGCTGAATGCTCTAAGGCCCTTTCCCTCCTTAAGGCTTTGTCCCATATTTCTTGGGGGAGCAGTTAGGCGTACGCTCCTCTCTCTATATTCCTCACTCGTCCTGTCTAAACTCGATTATGGTTGCCCTGCTTACTCGTCCGCTTCTCCTTCTACTCTTCACCATCTTGATGCTTTGCATCATGCTGGGTTGCGCCTCAGCTGTGGTGCCTTTCGTTCGACTCCCGTCCTCAGCTTGTATGTTGACACTGGTTTCCTATCTCTCTAGGACCGCAGTGATCGCTACTGTCTTCGCTATCTGGTGCGGTCCTTACAACATCCTTCCTCTTGCCTCTGTCGTGCTTTGACTTTTACTCCTCCTGTAGTTCCTGTTCCTCTTAACCACCTCTCTCTTTCTTTCCGGCTATCTCCCATACGGGTCTCTCTTTCCATTCATCTTTCTCATATTTCTCCTCGTATTGTGCCTTCCTTGCCCCCGTGGAGGGTCCCCCTTTCGAAGTTTTGTACATCTTTGACTCGCATTACTAAAGCTTTTACTACTACAGTTCTGAAACGCCTTTTTCGTGAGTACTTTTCTTCACACTCCCGCTCCGTTTCCATCTTCACCGATGGGTCTAAGTCCGCGGACGGTGTGGGCTACTCCGTTGTTTTTCCTGATCGCACTTATATGTGTCGCCTCCCTTCGGAGACTAGCACCTTCACAGAGGAGCTTTATGTTATTCTCCATGCTCTCCGTCTCCTGCTTTCTCGTTGTCAATCCTCCTTTGTGATTGTCGTTGACTCTCGTAGTGCCCCCATGGCTCTCGGGTCCTTTAATCCTGTCCATCCCTTTGTCGTCGAGATTCAACATTGGCTGTTACTTATCTCTAGTAAATTTAAATTCGTGGAGTTTTGCTGGGTTCCCAGCCATGTTGGTGTTTCTTTAAATGAGCGTGCGGATGCTGCCGCTAGGGAGGCAGCACTTGTCCCATTTCCTGTTAAGGTATTCCTTTTTCCGACTTTTATCCGGTTATTCATTCCCCCATCCTTGCCCGTTGGCAGGGTTGTTGGTCTTCTGTTGTTGGTAACAAACTGCGTACTCTTAAGTGTTGTGTGTCCCCGTGGCCTTCCACCTGCCACCGTAACCGGCGGTGGGAAACGGCTGTAGCGCGGTTGCGTCTTGGCAATACTCGCTTAACTCACGGTCATTTAATGGAGCACCACTCAGCTCCTTATTGTCCAAACTGTGTTGTCCCTCTTATCGTCGTGCATATTCTTGTTGAATGTCCTGACTTCCAGGACGAGAGTGTGTCTTGCTTTCCGACCGCCCCTCGCAGTCACTTGTCCCTCAATAGAATTCTTGGGGAATCGGATACTTTTGATATCGTTCGCCTTATGCGATTCTGTTCATGTATTGGCATCCTTGGTGATATTTAGCGCCCTCTGATTATTCCGCACATTTGATGGTGCTACATAGCCTTCCCGGTTTGGTGCCTTCTTTTTTTATAATTACTTACTTAATGGTATCATTTATGGAACTTTATATTTTAAATTTTTTCCTTATAGTTTTACAGATTAATAAAAAAAATAACATTCTGTAACATTAACATTCTCGTCCTGGGAAACAATAATTAAATAATGATTTCATTAAAATATTAATACATACCTGTGATATTCGTCATATACTAGACATAATTTTCCCAGGGGAAAAACTGTCAATTGCAAGATGTTAATTTTAATTGAGTAAAACATTGGCCTGTAATTGTAAATTACGGCCTGTTATATGTACATGGATAATATATTGTGTTAGGGAATACTGGTGGGAGTGGGGGGGTGCCAACTTATTTTTTATGCACATTATATAATCTTTCATATAGGAGCAACACACTGCTGTGTGCTTGGCTAACCAAACACACAGCAGTGTATACAATTTAGTGTATACCTAAGCGTGCTAATAAAAAAAACGTGGGCGCTCTATGTTACACTAGGCTCCTCTAAGCTTTATGAATATTCTTGTGGCTTATTTTACTTCTCATATGTTTTATAACTTACATATTGTTTTACCTGTTGCACTCAATAGTGTAACTTAGTTTAAATGACGAGTTTAAATGACTAGTTCCCCGAGAAGACTAATTGCAGTTATGCATTATCATTTATAATGACACTTATTGTAATTTATTTATTATCTACTTCACTTATGCCACTTATTGTAAGCCTTATAATTAACTTATGCTATTACTTACTGATCCCGCCCAGGATACAATCTCATAACAGCTGACTAACTCCTGGGTACTTAGTTACTGATAGGTGAGCAGGTTCATGAAGTTTTTTTTTTTTTTTTTTTTTTTTATTTTTACATGCAAGCATGCAAGAGAAAGACAATAAATACAATAAAATATCAGAGAAAACAAAAACAAAATACAGAAGCTACCGGCCAGAAGGACCGACAGCACAGGACAATAATTAGCAAAAATGGAGGAACAGCATACATCAAGACAAATTAAAGAACAAAAACAATAACAAACAAGCAAATAATGTAAGCAAATAAACAAAACAAACAAACACCGGCCAGAAGGACCGACAACAAAACACATTCAAATTTAGAAAATGAAACATAACACAAGACAATGCACACACAAACAAATCATACACACTCTGCAAAACACCGGCCAATCAGCGGACATACTTGCTCGGGAACAAAGCCCGGAGGAAACGCACATTGAACGCCTCCCAACAGAGCCGGAAGCGGACTTCAAGGGTCTCGTACACCCACCGGGGACGCCATGTCATCCGGAACCCTAGCTACAAACACTCGCAAGCGGGGGGACCCAAATGGTATCACTCCTGACGCGAGTAACTGCCACAATCCCCCACATCAAGGGAACACCCCCACCATGAAATTCCCCCAGCTCGTCATTTAGCAGTAACTCAGCAATCACCGACCAGTGACTCGGTGGCATCACCGACGCCGGCAACACGTCCCCCAGGTCCCCAACACACACCCTCACAAGAGGGGGCTGGACATAGGACACCACCACCGGGGCACCAGCGGCAACGGGCACACCATCAGACGACTGCAGGGAACCAGAGCGGCGCGCATCCTTCCGTAATGTCACAACCAGGCCACGCCCAGCACCAGCAACCACACCATCCCTGGGAGAGGGAGCCACCACCTCCCACTGCGGAGAATCCCCAGGCGGAGAAGGAACGGAAGGCACCCCCGAGACCCGGGCACCAGCATCAGCAGGCACATGAACCTCTGCCACCACCAACCGTGAAGACAGCGACACATCCGGTTCCACACCGTCAACTCCCAAGGACCCACAGTCACCGAATTCCCCAACATCGGCCCAGGCAGACGACGAACGCCTGGAACGCTTGGGCTCCGGCCGGAGATCGTCAGAGCCGGAAGCGGACCCAAAAACACGGGTCCCACCAGCTGGACGAACCGACGCCCGACGCAGAACGGCAGCAGCCTCCACCACAGGGGGAACTGGCCCACACACAGCAGAAGGCACCGCAGCCACCCCAGCACCCAGCACATCCGGGATTCGAGGCGAGAACACAGGGCCAGGCGCAGCAGCCGAAGACGAGGGAGAAGGCGGCGGCGCGTCACAATGATCACCAGGAAGGCCTTCAGGAGCAGCGGAGACAGTGACAGGAGCACGTAGACCATCCGATGGTACTGCAAGACCCGGGGGAGAGTCTGTAACAACCGGAGGAACGTCCGGTGACGTAGGGGGAGCCGCATCCGCTAACTGAACGCTCACCTCTTCATCCCCGGAGACCTCCTCCAGAGGGAGCGGTGGGAAATCTTCTTCCCAGAACAAGTTGACTGGAGCAACCGGATCCGCAGTGCATCCGGCAGCCTGATGCCCCAACATGCCACACCGGAAACAAGTACGGGGTTGCCGGGCATAATACACCCACACGTAGTACCCTAAAAGTCAGACAGAGGATGGAATGTCCGACCTCAGGCGCATCCCGAGGGTACGAATGTTCGTCTTCAACCCCGCATATTTTCCAGAAGACAGCTTGTGCATCCTCACACTGACGACGGAGCCAAATCTCCGGAAGAAACGCCGGAGAAGGGACTCAGGGAATTCCATGGGGGCCCCATGGACGCTCACATACGTCACGGCACCACTCCGATCAGATATGGCCACAGAACCAGTGCCATCCAACAATTTCAAGGTACGGCCCTCGTACCACCGGAGAAATCCACAGTACGCCTCCTCACCCACAAACTTGATCACCCGGCGAGCAGTCACCAGCTCAACCCCGTAGACCTCCTCGACCGGGACATGTAGCACGTCACACATGACCTGCTCAATGAGAGGATACCCTGCACGGCAGGTAAACTCCAAACCCATGGAGTTTACCCTCTCAACAGCGGGAAGATGGCCGCTCATCATAAAAGCGCCACGTCAACACCAGGCAGGGACAGCAGGGAGGGTAGAGACACCCACCCCCTGCTGGCGAAAACTGCAACCTCCCCAAACTGCCTGAGCAGTCAGACGACACGTCTGCACCCTACGGTAGCTCAGGTGGGCTAGGTTCATGAAGTGATAGGAAACGCGCCCAACTATTTCTGCCCTGACCAGGATTCGAACCCGGAATTCTCGATTGTGAGTCTAAAACGAACCCGACTGTCCTACCGGGACCCTAGTTTGGAAGGTTAATTCATGTTCTTCTCTGGAGACATATTTTTTAGTTCTTTTGGCCCGGGTGAGCTTTGTGTGCTACTGTGTCTTCCTAAATTTAAGGGTAAATTTTATAATATTAATCACATATAGGGTGTTTTAGATCAATGTATACTGTGTAGCTAATGATATGTAGATTCGAAATTTACACGGTGAAAGGTATGTTGTCAACATATAGTTTTTGAGGCATTTAGTAATTCACTGATGTATATATAAGAAAGAGGAGTATGCCAAGAATGTGGCCCAGGGGAACACCTATAGTAATTGGCAAAGTTGGATAATAATAAAAATAATAATAACAATATAATACTCATTTTTATCCGTTCAAAAAATTGTGTACAGAGCATGTCACATTGTTTATATCAACAAAACATTTAACAAGGACACTAATGACCGCCAGTGTTTAAGGCAAACCTCAAAATTAACATTTGGTTTAGATGAAACGTGGATATTGCACAAAAATATATTTAGTTATGTAAATTAATTAATTAGCAATTAAGCTAATGTTTAACAGTATCCTAGGCTAATACTTGATGATAAATTGTGCACATTATATAGTTATAGCTTTGGTGGTTAGTATTGATATAATAAATTATATGTATTACAGTTGTTATGGTAAACATGATGCGCTTACATTCTTGTAAAGCCACGAGTACGCACAGCGTTTCGGGCAGATCCTTAATCTAACAGATAATAATAAGTAGATAATTTCTAGCAAAATTTATAAAATGTTGATGAACTGTTGTTGTTGTTGTTCACTCTTTCCCTCCCCCCTCCACCCTACCTTCCACGAGAGCCTTGCACCTGCCGTCTCACCTCACGCCAGACAAGCTATCAGGACGGTCGCTATCCTGCAGGTTCCTCATCATACAGTTCCAGAATTCGTGCCACTCTGACGTAACCGCCCATATATAAGGGCTTGCCAGTGCCCAACACAGCAGATTACCCTTTTAGTTCTCATTGCTTCCGCATCTATCCTCGCCTACGGGTGATGGTAGATGCCCATAGCATTTTGTATATTAACGTAGCCCTTGTTATTAACGTAAAATTCAGTGTATATTTCTCTTTTCATTGAGTTTAAGCAAAGTGGAAAAGGGGTTTTGTTTTCATAAATTATTACTTATCATTTTGTGTAAAATCAAAGTAATTTTTTGTTATATTAAATGTTTAAAGTTTTTATTCTCTGGTTTTTATGCCCACAATTGACTCAGCGTAAAAGGACAAAACAGTTTATTTTAATTTATTATCTTTTTTTTATTAATGTGAGATTGGCGCAACACTTGCCAGAATAGTTACTGCTCTATTCCAGATCTCGTCTCACAGTAGTGTACAAAGTTATATGTTTTGCAGTAGTATACATAAAATACATAAAAATATATATTTACCTGAGGGTAAATATACATATATATTTACTTACTGTCTCTCAAGGGGCCTCAAGGAGAACAGGAAGCCAGCGACATATCAAAGGTCCCCCCAAATTTGTCCAGATGATTTTATCTATTTGGATCTTTAATTGCAGCAGTGTTGTCATATATGGTTTTGTCAGGTAGGTAGTTCATAGGTTTATAACCCTATGGGTGAAAAAGCATCACCTGTTTTCTCTCCTACATTGTGGCTAGGTTTAACATGAATCTGTTGCTTCTTGTTCCAGTTACAAGTTACCTTTTGAATATGTGGTCAGGTTCAGTATCCACCAAATTGTTCACTATTTTTAAACATTTTGATAAGATCAGCCCTGTCATGTCTGGTTTGCAGTGTTGGTAGCCCAGAGCTTCTCAACTGTTCCTGGTATGAGAGTAGACTTGGTTCAGAAATTGTATTTCCCGGTGTTGTATTTTCTCCAAAACAGATATGTCTTTCTGAAGATGAAGTCTACATGCTTGGATACAATAATTCAAGTGGGAGGTGCACCAGTGATTTATACAATTAAATAACTAGCTGTACCTTCTTTTCCCTGAAATCAAAGTTACTTTGAGTATTCCTAAGATTTGGTTGGCTCTTTATTTTTTTTTTTTACTACAGCTCCCAATTATTGTGTAACTTTTAGCAATTTGTGGATTCAGACAAATATATACATAATTAGCTTATTTAAAAGAAACTGTTGAAAATTATGATGTAGAGCAGTTGATATATAGGCTTATTCGAACTACAGTACATAATATTAAACATAGAATTAATACAGCACCTATTTTTTTTAAATAGGTTAAAGATAGTACATGCAGTCCCCAATTAAAGAACACAAATTCTGAAAAGGCATTTGTAACTAAGCCAGATACTCCATAGGCACAGTGCTCTAAATGGAAGATACATTTCTGGACTATTAAAAATTAACCTACAAAATTCAAAGTGTTAAGATAATAAGAAACACTGCATTGCTTGTCTGAATTGATGCCTTTTGAAGAGCAAAATGGTATGATTACAGTACTGAAGGAAGTGGCAGTAAGGTAAACAAAAAAAAATAAAATAAAAAGTCAAGAATAAAGGTAAAGAGGCGGGTAAAACAGATAAACCTCGATGATACGTGAGAACCGGTGCATCACAAACATAATTCCACTTCTTATCAGTAATTATTGAAGAACTTTTCCTCAATAAACAACGGAACTATTGCCTTATCACTGCAATGTGAGGACTTCAGAATTGGTTCATATATAGCAGGACTAGGGAAGCTAAATTGGAAACTTGGAAGCTGTTCTTATGTTGGATGTCCATAAGTCAGGGACCCACTGTGCAAAAATTTCAATTAATTTGGAATAATCTCCAAATGAAAATAAAAGAGAATTATCTTCTATGTGGTATCTGATGCACCAATCAAAAAATGTTTTAGGTCAGAATTCATTTTGAACTTCAGTTTTATTGTTATAGAATATATATGAAAGTGAGTGTAGTGCTTTACTATTTAGCATGCTCAGTGATTTAAATAAAGTACGCAGCATTTTGTCAGAGATTTGCATTTGTTATTATTCTAATGATTATATTTTTGGGTAAAATGCTTGCATATATATCTCCAGCTTCTATTACTAGTGAAAGTGCATTCATAAATATAACAACGTATATAAACTTTACTTATCAGTTAAGCTTTATATTAGTGTACTGTATATATTTGCTCATCTCATATACTTCATGAACTTAAAAGTTCCAGTTGTTTACATAAGTATGTGACTTCAGACTGAACATAATCTACAAACAAAAACATTGGTAACAGCTTACATTTATATGTCAAATAATAATTTCTATATAAACTTAACAATTACACTGGCTCTCATTTAATTATGATATATAAAAAAGAACACCTTCTAAAAAAACTTTGCAGTTGTAATAACATGTTGAGAATCCGGAGCAGATCCGAAGGGTTTGGTGCCATCTGCAGCCACCCACAGGTTAATCTGGTGGTCGTGGAGGACTTGGTACGACAACACGTCACCACACATTTGCTGTTAAAAATGTACAGCAAATTGTGCCTGCAGGGGTTGAGGTTTGATTCTTTAGTCCCGGCTCTCGACCGTTAATCAAGTGGAATGTAATATAATTTAGGTTCATCTTTGTTTCTCTTTACAAAATGGTTAAGGGAATACAACATTTAGGATCTACAGTAATTTAGGATCTTTTATATAACCCTTTTGCAGGCTCATATTTGAAAAGTCAGGTCTTTACTAATTTGTAAATTTACAAATTATTCTAATTTACAAATTATGCTTTACTAACTTACAAATTCGTAAAGACCTGACTTTTCATATATGAGACAGCAAAAGGACTATATATAAAGGATCCTAAATTATTGTAGTCTTTGAATTGCTATAAAATGTTGTATTTCCTTAACCAATTTGTAAAGAGAAACAAAAATGCATCTAAATGATATTGCATTCCACTTGATTAACGGTCGAGAGGCGGGACTAAAGAACCAAAGCTCAGCTCCCAGCAAAACTAGGTAATTACATAATTACTAACGTATTTACCACACCTGCAGCATAAATCTCCTATAAGAGCCCTTATCTTAAATAAGCCAATTGTGTTGACAGCATTTTGGTGCTAAACATTACAGCAAATATACTCTAGTGACTATTCTCACTAATTAAAACCAATATTTACCATTTAACTATAGAATAAAAATGCAGTCTAGACTCTAAGTACTAATCTAGAAAACTATATGCATTATATACATTATTTAACAGGACTATAAGAGGCAATGCTCTACTTCTGTATACACAGAGGTTCGCTATTGTCGATTACAATACATTGTCGGTAATACAGTAATGCTGGTCATTTTTAGGCAACTAAATTACTATATATATATATATATATATATATATATATATATATATATATATATATATATATATATATATATATATATATATATATATATATATTATTAAATATGACCGAAAAAGTAAGATTAATAATTCTAACACGAATTTTCTCAATCTTTCGTACATTACGCTTCACTGTTGGAGGTAAATCAAACATTAATTCTCCAAAATTCATTTTTATTTTTAGTCTGACGCAACACGGGCGCGTTTCGTAAAACTTATTACATTTTCAAAGACTTTAGTTCACAAATACACAACTGAATAGAACTTACGTATCTCCGATTTTATATCTACATTTGAGTGAGGTGGGAGGGGTGATGTGGCATTAACACAAGACAGAACAAGAGGGGATATTAATAGGGTATTAAAAGTATCAACACAAGACAGAACACAAACAATGGGTATTTGAATAGAAGTGTTTGTAGAAAGCCTATTGGTCCATATTTCTTGATGCTTCTATATTGGAGCGGAGTCTTGAGGTGGGTAGAATATAGTTGTGCAATAATTGGCTGTTGATTGCTGGTGTTGACTTCTTGATGTGTAGTGCCTCGCAAACGTCAAGCCGCCTGCTATCGCTGTATCTATCGATGATTTCTGTGTTGTTTACTAGGATTTCTCTGACGATGGTTTGGTTGTGGGAAGAGATTATGTTCCTTAATGGAGCCCTGTTGCTTATGCATCGTTAAACGTCTAGAAAGAGATGTTGAGATGTGTTAGTTGTCTCTTCAGAGGTTGCATCGACTGCCCTGACAGGTACAGCGACTGCCCTGACAGGTACAAGAGGAGTGTTGTTAACGCATATGTCGACCGTGCTCTCAGCCACAGCTCAGAATGGAAGCAAGTCGACGAAGAACTCTGTAGGGTAAGGCAGGTCCTAGTCAATAACGGCTTCTCCAATGGTTTCGTCGAAGACATCATAAGAAGGAAAGTGAAAAGCCATGCAACCTCTGAAGAGACAACTAACACAACACCTATACCCCCTATTAGACTATTTTACAGGAACTTCTTTTCCACAGCTCATAAAACGGAGGAAAGGGTCCTGAAAGATATTGTTAATAGAAACGTTATCCCTACAGACAAAAATCAGAGGATACAACTGACGATTTACTATAAAACCAGAAAAACGGCCAGCCTACTCATGAGAAACTCTCCAGACACAAAACAGAACGCTTTAAAAGAGACTAACGTTGTCTATGCCTTCAAATGCCCACTTGGGGACTGTAAGCTCCAAAAAACCCAGTATATAGGCAAGACAACAACATCTCTTTCTAGACGTTTAACGATGCATAAGCAACAGGGCTCCATTAAGGAACATATAATCTCTTCCCACAACCAAACCATCGCCAGAGAAATCCTAGTAAACAACACAGAAATCATCGATAGATACAGCGATAGCAGGCGGCTTGACGTTTGCGAGGCACTACACATCAAGAAGTCAACACCAGCAATCAACAGCCAATTATTGCACAACTATATTCTACCCACCTGAAGACTCCGCTCCAATATAGAAGCATCAAGAAATTTTTGGCCAATAGGCTTTCTACAAACACTTCTATTCAAATACCCATTGTTTGTGTTCTGTCTTGTGTTGATACTTTTAATACCCTATTAATATCCCCTCTTGTTCTGTCTTGTGTTAATGCCACATCACCCCTCCCACCTCACTCAAATGTAGATATAAAATCGGAGATACGTAAGTTCTATTCAGTTGTGTATTTGTGAACTAAAGTCTTTGAAAATGTAATAAGTTTTACGAAACGCGCCCGTGTCGCGTCAGACTAGAAATAAAAATGAATTTTGGAGAATTAATTTTTGATTTCCCTCCAACAGTGAAGCGTAATGTACGAAAGATTGAGAAAATTCGTGTTAGAATTATTAATCTTACTTTTTCGGTCATATTTAATAATATATGTCTACAGGAAAGACTGCTACCAAAATATACTAATATATATATATATATATATATATATATATATATATATATATATATATATATATATATTAATATATATATATATATATATATATATATATATATATATATATATATATATATATATATATATATATATATATATATATATATATATATATGTCGTACCTTGTAGCCAGAACGCACTTCTATGCCTACTATGCAAGGCCCGATTTGCCTAATAAGCCAAGTTTTCATGAATTAATTGTTTTTCGACTACCTAACCTACCTAACCTAACCTAACGTAACTTTTTCGGCTACCTAACCAAACCTAACCTATAGAGATAGGTTAGGTTAGGTTAGGTAGGGTTGGTTAGGTTCGGTCATATATCTACGTTAATTTTAACTCAAATAAAAAAAATTGACCTCATATATAATGAAATGGGTAGCTTTATCATTTCATAAGAACAAAATTAGAGAAAATATATTAATTCAGGAAAACTTGGCTTATTAGGCAAATCGGGCCTTGCATAGTAGGCCGAGAAGTGCGTTCTGGCTACTAGGTACGACATATATATATATATATATATATATATATATATATATATATATATATATATATATATATGTCGTACCTAATAGCCAGAACGCACTTCTCAGCCTACTATTCAAGGCCCGATTTGCCTAATAAGCCAAGTTTTCATGAATTAATGTTTTTTCGTCTACCTAACCTACCTAACCTAACCTAACCTAGCTTTTTTTGGCTACCTAACCTAACCTTACCTATAAATATAGGTTAGGTTAGGTTAGGTAGGGTTGGTTAGGTTCGGTCATATATCTACGTTAATTTTAACTCCAATAAAAAAAAATTGACCTCATACATAGAGAAAAGGGTTGCTTTATCATTTCATAAGAAAAAAATTATAGTAAATATATTAATTCAGGAAAACTTGGCTTATTAGGCAAATCAGGCCTTGAATAGTAGGCTGAGAAGTGAGTTCTGGCTACTAGGTACGACATATATATATATATATATGACTGAAAACTCACACCCCAGAAGTGACTCGAACCCATACTCCCAGGAGCAACGCAACTGGTAACTACAGGGCGCCTTAATCCGCTTGACCATTACGGCCGGACAAAGGAAGTGGTAGCCGAAGCTATTTGAACCACTTCCCCGCCGGAAACTCGGATGGTAATCTTGGGCATAGCATTTCACCAAATCACCTCATTCTTTGGGGCACACGTGAGGAACTGATTTGATTTGGTGAAATGCTATGCCCAAGATTACCATCCGAGTTGCCGGCGGGGAAGTGATTACTGGTCCTCTCCTGTGGGACCAAGGAGACTCCGGTGAATCCCGGGAGTCGGAGGGGCTGTGTATTCTGCATTCTGAGCCCCTAGCAGCCGAGTGCTAACGGAGCCCCGGCCCACCCCCCATGACACTACTCTGGAATTGTAAGACTTGTGTAGACCTTGGGTAGGATTTGCCAGTGTTTTGGGTACCCCTAAGTGTTGTGTTGTGTTAGGGTACACCACGTGGGCTCCCTACCCTAAGCTACCTTAAGCTTCAAGTTCTTCACTAGTAGACTTTACCCTAGCTTGTGCTATTGTAAGACTTTGTATCCTGTCTTATGTGGACCAAGGCTTTTAACGTAAGATAGTGTGGTAAAGTAATTATTGTTATTGTTGTGAATGTATATGGGGGGGTTGTTAAGGGGTTAATAAATAAGTAAGTTAGTTTTAAAGGAGTACCCATTCTTCCTGTGTAGTAGATCTATGATCTACCTCTAGGCTGCCATTTTCAGTAAGCCAATATAAGTATTACTCTTATATTTTTATTGGGGGCCGGGGCCTTTATGATCTCCCTTAATGGGGATACCTCCTGATTCTAACTGCTGGCCCTACACCAATATAATACTAGATCCCCCATAGCAGACCCATAAATCTTAACAAGTGGTTGGCCTGACCGGGATGAACTGTAATTGTAAAAAAATTGATTCTTGAGTGCCAAAACTAAAAATTCTTGTTTTCTGCAGAACGGTTGTGTGTTAGCCTAGGGCCCAGCTCATTTAGCAAAGGATATATCTTGTACTGACTGGACACCCAGCTGGATCCCTTCACAATTGAGGTAAGTGTGGCCTTGTGTTAAGGGCCATGCAATTTTTTTTTTTCCAATTTTTACTTTTAATTTTTTCTTTGGCTAGGAGTTAAATTAATTAGTGATGGAGGCTAAAATGCAGGAACTGACAAAGGATCCTTCAGGGGTAGAGATCAAGAAGCTTACCAAGTCTAATTTAGTATTGTTAGGCAAGAAATTTGGCCTAGAATTAAATGACGCGGATAAAAAGTGGACCTTGGTGAATGAAATATTACAACATTGTATGGATCAAGAACTATTGCCAGATGATACACCTATGATACAGATGATGCCAGCCTAGCCAAGCGGAAAGTGCAGCTCATAGGGACAGAGAGATGGCTCTAGAGTTAGCAAAAATAAGACTAGAGGAGCAAAGACTCAAAACCGAGGAGGGTAAAATTAGAGCGAATACCACTGGACCACCACCTGCCGGGGATTCAAACCCCAGGCATTATGAGAAAAAGCATAACCTTTTTCAGAGTCGGACAGTGAAAGGTTTTTAAACTATTTTCAGAGATTGGCTATGTCCATGAACTGGCCAAAGGAAGAGTGGGTGAAAATCCTACAGGGAAGACTTAGGGGTAAGGCCCAAGATATTTTTATAAACATGCCTGACGACGAATGTTTTGAATATAGTAAAGTCAGGGAACGAATTTTGAGGGTATATGAAATTATGCCTGAAGCTCACCGCCAAGCTTATCGCAACCTTAGGCCTACTCACAACCTACCGCTAACTGAATTTGCTAATGAGCAAAGTAGATTGATTGAAAAAATGGATTCGCTCGGCTAAAGCCGAAACATACGAGGCACTTAAGAATTTGGTTTTGGTGGAAAACTTTATAGATAATATGCCAGAGAATGTTGCACAATTTATTAGAAGTAGGATAGAGGTAGATTCTAAAATAGGGGATTTGGCCAAGATGGCAGAAAACTACCAGTTGGCGGGCAAAATTCTAACCCTATAACTAATGCACTTTCTGTTTCAGACATAACTAACCCTGTTAAATTGTCTATCCCCACGGCACCTAAGAGTAAACCGAAGGGTAATCCTGTTAGTAATGTCTCTTCTCCTCGACGAATCTGTGGTCACTGTAAAAATCCAAACCACATTACTAGCCGTTGTTGGCAACTGTACCTGGAAAAAAGACCCAATGCTCTTGTTGTGACACAGGGCTTGAGGCCTTCTGAAAGGTTAGGGAATAAGACCTCCTACCCACAGTAGTTGGACTTGCTTACCCCATTCTTATCGAAAGGGAGACTACTTTTGTCTGAGGGTTCTTCCTGGAAGGACGTGGTGATCTTCCGAGACACCGGTGCCATCCAGACCTTAATTTTAGAGAGTGCGTTGCAAGGTGCCAACACTTTCAACACTGGAGAGGTGGTACTGGTCGAGGGTGTCACTAGTGATACTCGAGCAGTACCCCTCCGTAAGGTTACGATAGAATCTGATTTCCACAAGGGTGTTTGTACAGTTGGAGTCACTTCGTACCTAACTTTCCCTAATGTTGATGTAATATTGGGTAATGATTTAGCAGGGGATAAGGTAGGGGACTCCAGACTGCCTATTATGTTGCCTACCCCTAAGATTTCCCTGGATCCACCCGCCGCAGAGGATAATGTTGTGTACCCTGCGTGCGCGGTGACCAGGTTTATGGGACTTAAATGTAAGGGCAGCCCTGTGCTTGCCAAGGTGGTAAATCCCGAGGACACGAGGAACTTTCCGAGTGGTGAGAGCCAAGTGGACCTTGCGGACACATTCATGGCCCGACTCAATGACGTGTCCGAGGACATTGTGGAGAGCCTGCCACCGCCGCCTACCGAGAGTAGTGAGGAGGTGGAGGAGAACACTGTTGAGCCTCGGCCAATGGCATCTGACCAAGGCCTGTACGCCTCCTTGATTGAGTTACAGAAAGCTGACCCCAGTCTTGCAGAATGCCACGAGGTAGCATCTCTAAGGAGGAAATTGTAGACGCAGCAACTGGGTACTACTACAATGATCGGATTTTGATGAGAAAATGGAGACCACAGAGTGCTCCCCTTGTCAAATGATTGGGAGGTAGTCCACCAGATTTTGTTGCCGACCTGCTATAGAGAGAAAGTTTTGTCAGCTGCTCATGATGATCCTATGTGGGGACATCAAGGTATTAATATTACTTATAAAAAAAATCTGCAAGTATTTTTTTTGGCCCAAGCTGAAAAGCGATGTGGGAAAATTTTGTAATGCATGTATTGCTTGTCAACTAGTTGCGAAACCAAACCAGACACCACCTAAAGCTCCTCTAAGGCCTATTGTCATGCTGGAGGAACTATTTTCTCATGTGGTAATGGACTGTGTTGGTCCATTACCTAGAACTAAGTCTGGAAATATTTACCTAATCACGATGATGTGTATCACGCACCGTTACCCAGGGGCTTTTGCTGTAAGGAACATCCGAGCTAAGACTGTTGTTGTTCGTAAGTTGCAATTTTTTTCCACTTTTGGACTGCCTCGGGTCGTGCAAACTGACAATGGTACTAACTTTAAGTCTGATATTTTTTAACAATTCTGTAAGGACCATGGAATAACTCATAAGGTTTCCAGCCCAACCTTCCACAGAGTCAGGGGGTAATTAGCGGTTCCATCTAACTCTGAAGCAGATGTTGAAGATATCGTGCAAGAGTTCCCACACCTTCTGGGATGAGAACTTGCCATATGTTTTGTTTGCTGCTCGAGAGGGGTTACAAAGTTCACTGGGTTGTTCTCCTTTTGAGTTAGTCTTTGGCCATAAAGTTCGTGGACCCTTGCAAATGTTACAAGAGAATCTGTTAGGGAACGTAACGTTAACCGAAGGTTCAGCTTCCTTTGCGCAACACCACCAGAGACTCAAGGACTGCAAGGCGGCAGCACTAAAGTACTGCCTTTACTAAAGTTTTTGAGTATCAAGTGTTACCGTTCGGCTTGCGTAATGCCCCTGCCACATTCCAGAGGCTAATGAACTTTCTGCTCGCTAATGTGCCAAATTGCCGGGGGTATTTAGATGACATTGTACTCTTTGATAGTAATTGGGCTGACCACATAGCTAGGTTATGCCAGTTGTTCACTGTTTTGAAAAATGCAAATCTTACCTTAAATGCAAAAAAGTGTCATTTTGGCCAAGGCACAGTGACGTACCTTGGTTATGAAGTGGGCCAAGGAAAAGTGTTACCTCGGCAAGATAAAATCAGTGCCATTCTGGAGTATCCCGTGCTCCAGTCTAAAAAGGACATTCAAAGGTTTATCGGCATGTGTGCGTACTATCGACGTTTTTGTCAGAACTTTTCCAGTGTTGCCACTCCTCTCACAGACTTGTTGCGGAAGGCCGTTAAATTTAGGTGGTCATCAGACTGTGCAGAGGCATTTAAAAATTTGAAATTGATCTTAGCTTCTGCCCCAGTGCTCGCGAGTCCAAGGTTCGACCGACCATTTAATATTCATGTTGACGCGTCTGACTCGGGTGCTGGTGCTGTGTTGTTGCAAACTGGGGATGATCAAGTGGAACACCCAGTATATTATTACTTTGTGAAATTTGACAAGGCGCAACACAATTATTCAGTGGTAGAAAAAGAGGCGTTGGCGCTAGTGTTAACATGTAAAAAGTTCGAAGTCTACCTCACAGGTAATATAGTGGAAGTGTACACGAACCATAACCCACTAGTATTCATGAATCAGATGAAGGAAAAAAATAAACGCATCCTCAGGTGGGCATTGTATCTACAGGACTTCAATCTTTCCATTCTCCACCTACCGGGCCTGCTCAACGTGATAGCCGACACTCTCTCCCGGTTACCTGAGTAACATTCATCTGACCCACAGGAAGCCATATACCAACTGTCATGCTTTACTTATTTTTTTTGTTGGTTCTCCTGTGACATTAAATATTCCGTGTCCAATTTATTTACTTCCCTGTTTTTTTTTGTGTATGTGTTTTTTCTTTCAGAGAATTCCTTTGTACTTTTCTTGCAGAGATATTGTTGTTTTTGATTGATTTTCTTTTATGTCATAGATTTTCCTCTTTATTCTCTGTATACTCTTACAAAAAAATATGACTACTATTCTAGTAGCCACATTTTTTTTCTCTGAAAGGGGGAGGAGTGTTACGACCCTGGGTTCATCAGTGGAAACCAGAGGTCAAATTGAGCTAAATAAACTACTTTATATTATTTCTGACGCTTGCCGATGTGTCTCTGTTCATATCTTCCTTGCCAGACGTAAGACGAATTTTTGTTTCTCACAGAGCATTTAAAGACTGAGCTTGTGGTTGATTATTAATTAATAATAGGCATCAACTATG
>NC_091162.1:44884047-44886547 GCF_040958095.1 Procambarus clarkii | reverse complement strand
GGGATAGCAATTACAAGAAACAGCAAGAGAAAAAGACCTGAGAGTAGACATCCTAACATTACCACCAGAAGCTGATGTGAACTGGATAACATCAGCAACATATGAGAAGTTAGTATACACAAGAAAATCAGTTAAGACTTTAAACAAGAAGGCGTTCAAATCCATACACATTGCCTATATGAGACTATTACTTGTGTATGCAGCACCAGCATGGAAACTCACTCTTGTGAAGCATAAATAGAGATTTGAGAAAGTTCAGAAGGTTGCAATTAGATTAGTACCAGAATTGAGAGGCCTCGGCTATAAGGACAGGCTGAGAGAACTCGCTCTCACAACCTTACAGGAGAGAAGAAATGGCATATGATAACTACATTCAATATCTTGAGGGGAATAGACCACACACCACCACTTATGACATGCTCGTGTTTTAAAGGATATTTTGACAAAATTTATTTTTACTGAAAAAGATTTAAAAGCACCACTTCCTTATTACCGTATTCAGACGTGTAAGTTACAACACTGAGCCTTGTATACAGGCTTTGATATATCTGCTGGAATACATTACGGTACCTTATATTATTTTCATCATTGCTCACCTAAGTTCCTTCTCAACCAAATGATCATATACTGAATTAGCAGCTGGATGTATTCCCAAGGTTCTGCATGGAGCCACATCTCCAAGTCCCTTCGTAGTAAAGCACTCGCTCAACAAGCTGTTGAAAAGTAAATACCAAATCTGAAATATTGTCGTTAAAAATGGTGATATTCCCTATTTTTTATATTTATACATTATTGGCATAGAGAGTTTAAGACAGATATTAATTTACAAAATAAGGTTTCTATGATGATCACCAATTGCATATATATATATATATAATATATATATATATATATAATATATATATTATTATATATTATATATATATACTTTGTGTATATACTAATGTATATATACATTAGTTTAAAATGTATTAATACATTTTAAACTTGTTAGTTACTCCTTTTTCAAGTCATTCAAGATTGGAAAATTATCAAAGACACTTACGCAATAACAGCATCTTTATGGCTATTGTTGAGCATCATGAGTGTATATTGATTGCTCTCTGTTGCTTGCCGGCATACGCCAAGTGCTGTGGGGTCTTCCTGCTGGCTCCCACTCTGCAAATTTTCTACAACATCCCGCAGGGTCTTGCTTTCAGAAATACCCCAATATCTGTAACATTGAACTTTGCTTAATAGAAAGGTTTTATGTAGGCAGTTGGTTACAAACTAATACACACTGAGAGCTGTCCAACTCCTGTATTGCACTTCTAATCATTATCTAAAAAGCAACAGTGCTTTTTGACAAGAAAACTTAATCCCACAGTGCAAGCAACGAAAACCCCAGTTCAAATCCAATCATCAGTGTAGGTTTCAAGATGAGTACCAAGAGATTAAACTACAAAAAAAATAAAAGATTCTTGGTACTAAGTTAATGGATTAGATCATTGTACTGTATATAACGAAAAAATACATTTACTTGCCTATATATAGCCAAGATCCTTGAGTGATGTTACAGTCATAACAGAGTTGAGGGAGTTTCCACCAATCTCAAAGAATGAAGCATTAAGTGAGAGGCGTTTGCCTCTTGCAGCTGTTGGGCCCAACACACGGGCAACTGTTAGTAAGAGAGCACGAGCTGCGGCCTCCTCGTTATCACTCACACCGCTCAAATCAACATCTACTTGATAATCTATAATAGAATAAAGTTTGGGTAAAGATTAATTCCAACAAGATAAAGAAAACTGTCAAACTCTATATCTAACTGGGGTTAACACTAATTTGATAAGCGTGAGATCTTAAATTAAAATACTGACCAGGTAAGATCATTTTGCCAAAATTACTTTACTGCATAGATCCTCAAATGATGTGGTAGAAATATTTGAAGTCAGAATCAAAAGCAAAACCTAGTAATTATCCTCATATACAAACTCTCTGATGCAGCAGCCAAAAAAATTGCCTGAAAGGATAAGAACTTTCTTGAAAACCTTTAACGGGATTTAACGGGTTGTATTCTGGGGAAAATAAAGATTAAGGACCTGCCCGAAACTTTATGGGTGCTAATGGCTTTACAAGAATGCAAGAAGTCTCGTATATGTAAATGAAAAAAATAAAAACAAAGGAAGGAGGCATGATCAACAAACATACACCAAAACATTAATGAGACTTTGTGAAAAGTTCATATTTAGTCAGCGGATAGTGGAGCCAACTTGTGAATAATACTATTGATCCAATATTAAAAAATAATGAACTAATAACAAACATAATAATATCAAATACAACATATTTGGACCAAAATCTCATTGATGTAAAAATAAATTGTTGAATGTAATTAAATATTTTTTTTTATTTACTATTCAGTAATTACCAGTAACTATAGCACTGGGGCAGCCAAGCCTTAGGAAATGACACCAGTCCTCCAAGACTCATTCAAACCTATCACAAGTCAGGACAATAACCT
>NC_091162.1:44872441-44883547 GCF_040958095.1 Procambarus clarkii | reverse complement strand
GAGAGAGAGAGAGAGAGAGAGAGAGCGTTTGTGTGTGATCATAAATGTGTGCCCAACATATTAATATATAATTCTTATTTTAACTACAGTATTTTATAAAATATATGAAGATATTTCATCTTATTAACATAAACACGTACCTTGATAAGTTCGACATTTTCCACTGGCCCAAGTTCCAGTAATGTCCCCATCATAAAGCCGTGCAGAACTGTTCCAATTCCTCTGGTAATTTAGTCCTGTAAAGGTTTATCTTTTAAAGTGCTATTTTTTCTTAATTATATCAAACAAATTATGGGATAAAGGGAGAACATAACAAAACACTGAGCATTGTATATAATGCCCCTTTGTGGATCATTATTACAAAACCGGGTTGGTCATCTTAGGGACCAACTCTATTTGTAATATACTTTACATCAGTAACATATAAAAACATATAACAGAACTTGAACAATATCACAAACCTCATCAGATTTGAAGATGACATAAAAAATCTACAAGAATCATCAGTCATTGAAAGCTTCTCGGCAAGAAAGAGCTGCAGTAAAAAATCATCTCGGAACCAAGCCAATTCTGCTGCTAGAAAAGGTGGAAGGTCTCGAGACTAACTCTACAACTCACACATGATTGGGCTCATCTCATCTCTCAAAGGTACAATATAATTGACACAATGGGTAACAGCTTCTAACTCAACAAGCTACAATGTCGAGCAGAAAACGGGTGCTTTTTCACCCTCTAGGATAATAAACTTTTTTTTATGAATATTTTTTTATAACTTTCTATTTTATTTATTATCACTTTTACAAAGAGTTTATCATTTCTCACCTTGCTGATGTTTCACAGACTTCCAGGAAGGTAAATATATATTCGAGATTATGCGACAGCCCCTCCATTGGCGGCTCATCCCGGAAATCACGGTTTAAAGCACAGCCAATGACCTCATCAGAGCCTCGTCTTGTTAATACAAAGCTGTTGCCAAAAAATTGCAGATTTTGGACTTTAACTACAATTGTAGAATAATAAAATAAATACAGTACATGATAGTTCTATCTTGCATATGTTATTTAAGTAACAAATACCTTGGTTACACGTCTGTAAATATATTAAAATTATAGATCACTTTTATTGGCATTATTAAGTACAGTACTATCATTACTAAAGTATTTTCATATTCTTATTTGTGTTTATCTAAGTTTTTAAACCTTCATTGTCAATAAATATGGTTTAATTTAAAATTACATTTCTGATGTCAGTACTGTGCAGGTGAACTGTTATATCCAGATGCATTATGAAGGGCTGATTAGGTAGACTTTTACACTTAATACATATATGCACAGATTTTGTATTTCAGTTCACCTTTCTTAACGCCTGCACTGTGGACGTGTTACACGTGACAACTCTGTGGTGCACACGTAACAAAAACTTTCTAATATTTAAAATGGATTTCAAGATCATGGGGGGGGGGAGGGGGCATGGGGGGGGGCGGGGATATATGGACCTTAATTTGGCTGTGGTGGAGAGAGGAGGAGATCTTGTGATGACATCTCAGGTCACAGGTTTTAAGAATGAGACGCCTTGTGGAGGTCGACTCAGGGGCGTGAATTGTCGCAAATATATTTACACATATTTACTTTAATGTCAACGATTTGTTTTTCCCTTATCTTTGCAGTTATTTTATGCAATAGTGTGGAATTTGATAAATTTCTATAATAAAACATGCAGAATATAAATCCTGCGAATATATTCATGTCATTAATATACACGTAATGTTATATAAACAATAAAACATGCTGTTTTTGCTATTTTCACACAGTATGTGATAACAGAAACTAGATATCCCAGTATAAAGGAGGAGACTGCAATATTCCCAAGATAGCACCAGGTACAGTAGCAAGATAAAGGATGAACAGAGTGGGAAGGAGTACATAGCCTTACTGATACAGCACTGGCACTTTGAGGACAGATATTCTGGAGATAACCAACTAGCAGGATTTCATATTAGGCATGATAACAGTGAGGACCAATGAAGTGTCACAACCCTACATTAACTACAGGAAGGACAAGGGAGGAATATGATAAATGCAACAAAACATGCTTGAAGATAATTAAAAAAGATAGCCAAAGTGGCAAAAAGATTTTCAGAGGGGAAAATCATGCTTAACAATCTTGACAATTCTATGATAGGGTCGCCAAAATGAGACAACAAAAGATGGGTAGACTGCATCTTTCTAGAGTACCAAAAAAAAAATTGATTAAATTCCCATCAAAAATTTTTATTTTCAAGATGAAGAGAAATCCAGTCTCTGTGGTGTAGTAGTTAAGACGCTCGCCTGGTGTTCCGCGAACGCTTTGTCATGGGTTCGTATCCTGGCCGGGGAGGATTTACTGGGCGCAAATCCTTAACTGTAGCCTCTGTTTAACTCAGCAGTAAAATGGGTACTTGGTTGTAAAAACGATTCTTCATGGGGTCGTATTCCAGGGACCATAGGATTAAGGACTTGCCCGAAACACTATGCGTACTAGTGGCTGTACAAGAATGTAACAACTTTGTATATATCTCAAAAAAAGAGGGATAACAGGAAAGGCACTGGATTGGGGGAGTATTGATAGACAGGAAACAAGGGGTCAAAGTTAGAGGATATCAAGATAATCAGGAATGGAAGGGCGTGCTCTACATTGACCTGTCCTAGGACCATTACTTTGGTTAATTTATGTAAATGACCTTGCAAACGTCACGCTTCAGGTGTGGGCAGATAAATAGCTGCTGGAATTCAATCCAAATAAATGTAAAGTAATAAAAATGAGTAAAGGAGATAGGAGACTTTTTAACTGCACCATAAGGGGATAGCAATTACAAGAAACAGCAAGAGAAAAAGACCTGAGAGTAGACATCCTAACATTACCACCAGAAGCTGATGTGAACTGGATAACATCAGCAACATATGAGAAGTTAGTATACACAAGAAAATCAGTTAAGACTTTAAACAAGAAGGCGTTCAAATCCATACACATTGCCTATATGAGGACTATTACTTGTGTATGCAGCACCAGCATGGAACTCACATCTTGTGAAGCATAAATAGAGATTTGAGAAAGTTCAGAAGGTTGCAATTAGATTAGTACCAGAATTGAGAGGCCTCGGCTATAAGGACAGGCTGAGAGAACTCGCTCTCACAACCTTACAGGAGAGAAGAAATGGCATATGATAACTACATTCAATATCTTGAGGGGAATAGACCACACACACCACCACTTATGACATGCTCGTGTTTTTAAAGGATATTTTGACAAAATTTATTTTTACTGAAAAAGATTTAAAAGCACCACTTCCTTATTACCGTATTCAGACGTGTAAGTTACAACACTGAGCCTTGTATACAGGCTTTGATATATCTGCTGGAATACATTACGGTACCTTATATTATTTTTCATCATTGCTCACCTAAGTTCCTTCTCAACCAAATGATCATATACTGAATTTAGCAGCTGGATGTATTCCCAAGGTTCTGCATGGAGCCACATCTCCAAGTCTCCCTTCGTAGTAAAGCACTCGCTCAACAAGCTGTTGAAAAGTAAATACCAAATCTGAAATATTGTCGTTTAAAAATGGTGATATTCCCTATTTTTTTATATTTATACATTATTGGCATAGAGAGTTTAAGACAGATATTAATTTACAAAATAAGGTTTCTATGATGATCACCAATTGCAATATATATATATATATATATATATATATATATATATATATATATATATATATATATATATATATATATATATATATATATATATATACTTTGTGTATATACTAATGTATATATACATTAGTTTAAAATGTATTAATACATTTTAAACTTGTTAGTTACTCCTTTTTCCAGTCATTCAAGATTGGAAAATTATCAAAGGACACTTACGCAATAACAGCATCTTTATGGCTATTGTTGAGCATCATGAGTGTATATTGATTGCTCTCTGTTGCTTGCCGGCATACGCCAAGTGCTGTGGGGTCTTCCTGCTGGCTCCCACTCTGCAAATTTTCTACAACATCCCGCAGGGTCTTTGCTTTCAGAAATACCCCAATATCTGTAACATTGAACTTTGCTTAATAGAAAGGTTTTATGTAGGCAGTTGGTTACAAAACTAATACACACTGAGAGCTGTCCAACTCCTGTATTGCACTTCTAATCATATCCTAAAAAGCAACAGTGCTTTTTGACAAGAAAACTTAATCCCACAGTGCAAGCAACGAAAACCCCAGTTCAAATCCTATCATCAGTGTAGGTTTCAAGATGAGTACCAAGAGATTAAACTACAAAAAAAAATAAAGATTCTTTGGTACTAAGTTAATGGATTAGATCATTGTACTGTATATAACGAAAAAATACATTTACTTGCCTATATTATAGCCAAGATCCTTGAGTGATGTTACAGTCATAACAGAGTTGAGGGAGTTTCCACCAATCTCAAAGAATGAAGCATTAAGTGAGAGGCGTTTGCCTCTTGCAGCTGTTGGGCCCAACACACGGGCAACTGTTAGTAAGAGAGCACGAGCTGCGGCCTCCTCGTTATCACTCACACCGCTCAAATCAACATCTACTTGATAATCTATAATAGAATAAAGTTTGGGTAAAGATTAATTCCAACAAGATAAAGAAAACTGTCAAACTCTATATCTAACTGGGGTTAACACTAATTTGATAAGCGTGAGATCTTAAATTAAAATACTGACCAGGGTAAGATCATTTTGCCAAAATTACTTTACTGCATAGATCCTCAAATGATGTGGTAGAAATATTTGAAGTCAGAATCAAAAGCAAAACCCTAGTAATTATCCTCATATACAAACTCTCTGATGCAGCAGCCAAAAAAATTGCCTGAAAGGATAAGAACTTTCTTGAAAACCTTTAACGGGATTTAACGGGTTGTATCCTGGGGAAAATAAAGATTAAGGACCTGCCCGAAACTTTATGGGTGCTAATGGCTTTACAAGAATGCAAGAAGTCTCGTATATGTAAATGAAAAAAATAAAAACAAAGGAAGGAGGCATGATCAACAAACATACACCAAAACATTAATGAGACTTTGTGAAAAGTTCATATTTAGTCAGCGGATAGTGGAGCCAACTTGTGAATAATACTATTGATCCAATATTAAAAAATAATGAACTAATAACAAACATAATAATATCAAATACAACATATTTGGACCAAAATCTCATTGATGTAAAAATAAATTGTTGAATGTAATTAAATATTTTTTTTTATTTACTATTCAGTAATTACCAGTAACTATAGCACTGGGGCAGCCAAGCCTTAGGAAATGACACCAGTCCTCCAAGACTCATTCAAACCTATCACAAGTCAGGACAATAACCTGTCTGAGGGAAAGGGAGCCGAGAGACCAGAGAAGGGTGGGTCTCAAGGCTCATGCAACATCTAAAAGCCCCATTGCTATACCTTGGAGGAGTAACTGAGGGGACCCTCTCAAAAAGCCATTAATAGGGAGAGGAGAATGTTTCCCCTTTATAATATTCCCACACAGCCATACTTCCATTTATGATTTTAATGGTCTGTAGAACACTACTAAGCAGTATATCCAAATTGGGTGCAATATTATTAAGAAAATGCATCCTTTGTAACTCATATAACAATACTCTTCAACCACCGGCATATAATGTAACAATATCTGTTTAGCCTTCCTCGTAAAAGCTCTTACCTTCTGTGCTTTTCTCATAAATATTGAGTAGCTGCAGACGGTCAACTTTACCATTCACTAGCAATGGTAGCTCATCCATGTGAACAAGCTAAAAGTCAATATTTTAACATTAATATAAAATAATTACAGTATTGTATAGTGTCCACAAAAATCAGCAGCTCCCTCCAAATAAGAGTAATTACTAGAGGAATAAGGAATCAAAGGACACAGATATAGATATATTGCATAAATGCAGTATTAACTTTCCATGAGAACTGATGTGAAAACTTGCATTTAGTCATCCCTTACGACAGCTCTTATAATGTAATTACCAATAAAATTATATGCATTTTCTCATATTTAAGGTGAGCTCTACAACAGTAATAAAAATCCTATCTAGGTAGAATTAAAGCAAAAATATTGTGCTTTTTATTTATTAATTTTAAAATGCTTTTTACCTCATGCAAAAATTTTCTATTCATTTTATAGTATGGTATTTACAATTAGGTATTGTGCGTCTAACTTCATTTAATATTTAAATGACCTACATTTAATCTTTGCATGTCTGTCGATTGAGTGCTCACCTGTGGTTGCATATAAGGCATGAGAAGTGATGCAAGATATACTTTTAACACCTCAGGGACCAAATTCTTGTTTGTGGTTGTGTAAAATGCAACTAGAGCCTGAAGGAAAGATGAAAAGAGTATAAAAATATTGATCATGATTAAAGAAAATCATGCCCAATTGTAACTTATGATTAGGGTCGGTAAAGAAATGAATTTGTGTGAAAAGTCTTTACTCTTTCCCAATTTAACCAAGAGAGTACATTACCTGATTGATCTCCCCAGGGTTGTAGCACAGAATGTAAACTTTATCAATACCCTCCACCTTCAGCACTGCCATTTCTACTTCATTTATGTCAACTCGATTCCCTTGGACCTTTATCTGAGAGTCTAACCTTCCCTCAAACACCACAACTCCATTCACAATTCGTCCAAAGTCACCAGTTCGGTACAGCACTGAATAATCTAGAAGAAAATACTATACTATAGTTTTTTTCAGATATTATTTTAATTACAACATATATTATAGTTAATGGTACAATATATAATATCTGGTACTGTACTGTATTCAATAAATGAAAATGAGAAATTATAGAGATGATGAAATTATCACTAAACTTTACTCAATTACAGCATAATCACTATTGGCTTCATTCTAGACTCACAATTGCAAATCCCAGGTTTGATTTCCGGGCAGGACAGAAATGGTTTAGCATGTTTTCATTCACCAAATTCCTCTGTTCACCTAGCAGTAAACAGGTAAAGTTGAGAGCCACTGGACAAACTACACTGATAATCAAACATGATAGGAAAGATTTTATAAACATTTCCAATATAGTATAGTACCTGGTAGTTGGGCAACTGTTGTGAAGTTGCATCATGTGGAAGATCAGTAACTCAAACTTTAGGGGGGGGGATCTCTATAAAAGCCTAATGTATGTATATACACACATACTTCCTGTCCCTGACAAATTGAATTATTATTCTATATCACCAATATGGCAACTAAATCAACATCCAATAGTTACCTAAAATGCTTTCCATACAAGTGACTTTGCAATCATGGATTCACCTTTAACAATTTTATCCATAACAATTAATTTTTAGTTATCTTTTGTACTGACATGATTGGTGTGTATACACAAAACAAAGTTGTAACAAAATCCCATGTATGTTCTTTGAAAATAAAGATCTAAATCAATAAATATTAGTCCGAGATAAACGTAATTAGGTAATTTGCAAAAGTGTATTTCACTAATATTTTATTTTAGAAATTAATGGTACTAATCACTACAGTATGTATGTTTAAAAAAAAACTTATTAATTGAATGATGAGGTGATAAAGAATGCTTTAATTTTAAAGAGAAAACTAGGACAAACATTTAGAAAATGTAATGAATAATTAACCGTTCTGTCCATCATATTTTCGGACTAAAATATGTATACTGTATATATACACTGTAAAGTTCTCTAAATACAGAGTCACTAACTTTGATCATCAGAATGCCTGTTCTTTATGAATTTTTCAGGCTGTTCTCCACCAACGTAGCCGCTGGCAACGTTGAGACCTCCTACATAAACCTCGCCCATTTCACCCTCTTTAACTTGTTCTTCATCATTATTAAGAAGGTAAATCCAACAGTTTGTGATGGGGACCCCTGAAAAAGACAAATTAATTTAATATAAAAAAGCGTAAGTGTATAAAGTGATATGGGGGTGTAACATACTTATAATATATTTAGCATTCACCCACCACTATTAGTGCACTTCAGTTTTGCATCCTCATAGTTAGTAAATGTTCATTAGGGCAAATGGAAGGGGGGATCTTTCAAAAGCCGCCGGCTTCCTGTCCTCGTCGAGGCCACTAGTATTAGTGCTCTCAGGTAAATTCAAGTAAATACTAACGGAACCTTGCAAGTTTAGATGAATGAGCAAAATTGGATATTATGCTTAACTTTCCAGTAACAGATGCAAGATGCTGCTTTTCCTTTGATGCATCTCATTGCTGCTTTCTAAATATAAAATGCATCTTTTCATTGTACTGTAATTAATTTCTTCCTACTTTTATAGGTATTATTTAGCCGTCATTGCTGATAAATCTTTTATGTGATCATAATTGTAGTCAAACATGTAGTGTACAGTATAGTTAAAATATCAACAACCTTAATGAGCAAAAGGAGGAAATGAAAACAAAATTAATTTAATTATAACAAATGCACAAGGTATGATTAGCAACTTCCTGGACTTGATATATTCACTCATCAATCTGTACCGGTTCAGAAATGTGAATTTACAGGAACACAGTTTGGGGTTTGGTACCAAACTTAATACTGCTCATTATGGCTGGTGATTTATTCCCTCGGAGGATCCACCAGAATTTCTACATGAGTGTTTTAGAAAGCCTCAAGAATTTTTCAAAGCATGGTTAACTGCCTGACCTTGTGAAACATACTCATCAGCTAGACTTTCACCATATCACACACCTTGCTCCACAACAATAACTTTAGTCATCTGCTTACTATGCATTACTACATTGTACTGGAAAGTAATAATATACTTTGCTTTGAAAGCTCTGATATCGAGCTTTTTGCTTAAAATCCTTAGCATCCTTATAATATATTTATAATATATGATTCTATATAGTATATTCAATCAAAGAATACTTTAGTTATACTATGTACCTGGTCGAGCAAACTACATTCTGTTGTAAGGTATAGGATCGAGAGCTGTATGCTAGACTATCGCTAACAACACCCGCTCTTACTTTCTTATAAATAATGGGAGGGTGCAGGTGTCTATATAGCAGTAATAAACAGTTCTAACTCCTGTGAGCCACAGTGAATGCACTTTTTTAGCCTTAATGTTAGTAATGTGCAACAGTAGAATGCTTCACCAATGCACTCACCGATGGGAACTTTGTTATTCACTAACTTGGCAGCTGCATCTTTACTGTTACAAAACTGTAGATAAGTCACGTCAGCCATCACCTCTGTAGACCCATAAAAGTTGCAGATTGTCTAGAAAAAATAACAATATAAATCAGACAAGCTTACAAATAATTTACCAGTTAGATTAAATGTTTTATACTCAATTGAAGCAGGAAATATATAATAAAATATTTAAAGAATCAGACTGTATTCCTCCATTTATGTCACTCTACATACTTCAAACTCAATGCATGTACATTAGTAAAACTAACAAGTAAGCCTTAAAGATATGGATTAAATAAACAATTGCCAAAATACAGCTACTGTACTAATTAAGACTTTCAAATAAATTCTCGTCTTAACTGATATCTTCTACAATTTATTTTACTTACAAAACCCTAAACAATTTTGTATGGTAATTCTTTACTTTAGGACAAATTAATAAAGAACGTGTACTTGACAATACAGTTACTGTACATATTTTTCTTGTTATAATTTTTGCAAGTGGGGTTGTTAAACTGAATTGCCGTGTTAATGTTTCATGGCGTTATAGTGTTTGCTGCAAAATATTTTACACTTACAGTATTCTAACAAAATATTTTACACTTACAGTATTCTAATAAAATATTTTACACTTATAGTATTCTAACAAAATATTTATACAGTACAAGCAGGTGATGAGTCACAATAACAAGGCTGAAGATATGATGACCAAACCACACATCTTCATCTTCTGGTGTGTGGTATGGTTATCAATGTTTATACAAGTTTGGTATCCTTAAAGTTGCTATCATGAACACTGTCTTACCATAACAAATTTGACAGAGCATCTCGGAAATAGGTGCGTATTTTCCATTACTGCACTATCAGGAGTCTGATAGCCTTATTGTAGTCATTAAACCAATGACTGACCTCTACTAGGATGCATCCCACCACAGTTACCTAACTCCCATGATCATATTGTCTGATAGATAAATGGAAGCATCAGGTGTGAGGAAACATGTCCAAAAGATCTTTAATAAAGTCTATACTCAACTGTTGGTTCATTTCTTACCATATTTGTCCACCTGGCTACTCTGCAGCTTAATCTTGAGGTCGTGCTTTGTCACCTTCATTACACATTAAAACGTGAACATAAAACTCTTTGATCATAGTATCATCACTCACTAATTGTCTTTAACTTTGACTTAACTTTAACTTTGTCTTTGACTTTAACTTAATATATTTTACCCTCACTATACTTCTTTAATTCATGACTAATAGTTTTTGATGTTAGATATATATATATACATATATCTCTGTAGATATATATATATATGTATATATATATATATATATATATATATATATATATATATATATATATATATATATATATATATATATACATATAACTGAAAACTCACACCCCAGAAGTGACTCGAACCCATACTGCCAGGAGCAACGCAACTGGTATGTACAGGGACGCCTTAATCCGCTTGACCATCATGACCAGACATAAGGAAGTGATAGCCGAAGCTATTTGAACCACTTCCCCGCCGGCACTCGGATGGTAATCTTGGGCATAGCATTTTATCAAATCACCTCATTCTTTGGGGCACACATGAGGAACACAAATGCAAACAAGCCTGAATGGTCCCCAGGACTAAATACCACTGAAAACTCACACCCCAGAAGTGACTCGAACCCATACTGCCAGGAGCAACGCAACTGGTATGTACAGGGACGCCTTAATCCGCTTGACTATCATGACCGGACATAAGGAAGTGATAGCTGAAGCTATTTGAACCACTTCCCCGCCGGCACTCGGATGGTAATCTTGCGCATAGTATTTTATCAAATCACCTCATTCTTTGGAGCACACATGAGGAACACAAATGCAAACAAGCCTGAATGGTCCCCAGGACTATATACAACTGAAA
>NC_091162.1:44789941-44867441 GCF_040958095.1 Procambarus clarkii | reverse complement strand
CACAATCATTGCAGGGAATCGAATACACACAACCTGCTGTGTCAGGGGAGTTTTTTATTAAATTGGATTTGATCGTACTATTAGTGAACACCAAATTTAAATTAAGTTTCATAAAAATCAGAGACAATTTTTCAAGTCCACTCGCATAAGGTACCACCAATGAGTTAATAATTTTTGGTTTCGCCTTAGGGACGTGATTATAAAACGTACGCTTGGCTTGTACAAACGAGAAATCCAAAAACCTCTTAGGATATTGTAAACTCTTCCCAATTTCATATATTTTAGCAATCTCTTCATCAAAAAACTCAGGGCTGCAAACCCTCAAAGCTCGTAGAAACATTCCTGAAAATACTGCCTGTTTAACTTTACTATGATGATTCGAATAAAAATGAACATACGACCCCACGTTGGTAGGTTTCCTATACACATTAAATTTGAACTTTCTAGTGACTCTATGAATCATAATGTCCAAAAACGGAAGAGTACCATTCTCCTCAGTCTCACAAGTGAATTTTATTGAAGGTACCAAAGAATTGAGTTCATTAAGAAAAACTATCTGGTCTTTGTTGCACGGCCATAAGCACAAAATATCATCAACATACCTAAACCAAACTACATTAGCCGGGATAATCCTGGATAAGATTTTTGTTTCAAAGAATTCCATATACAAATTGCCAGGGGATTGCCCATTGCCATACCAAATGTTTGTTTGAAAAATTTTCCATTGAAACTAAAATAATTGTCTTTTATACACAATTTAATAAGTTCCAATACTTTATTGGTCTGCAAGCTCAAATTATATTTAGGCAGTTCCTCACGTAGAAATTCTAACAGATCATCAACAGGAACTTTAGTGAATAAAGAGGTCACATCGAAACTTATAAGTTTATAATCAAAATTTAAATTCAGTGTAGATAGCTTATTAACTAAGTCCGCATTGTTTATCAAGTGTGAGTTGGAAATAGTACCAACTATAGGGGACAAAACTTTGACTAACCACTTAGAGAGTTTATAAGCCGCCGAACCAATTGAACTAATAATCGGCCTTGCCGGATTATATGGCTTATGAGTTTTTATAAGACCATACATGTAAGGAAGAGAGGGGGATCGACTTGTTAGCCTAGATATCAACTCTTTATCGCCTTTACACACAGTTTTAAGAGTTTTGTTAAAATGTGCAATCACTTTTTCAGTAGGATCTCTGTTAACCAATAGATAAGTCTTCCAAGAGTAACTCCATTTTTCGGACATAGTCATCTTTATTCATAATAACTACTGCATTTGACTTATCAGCCTTGGTAATATGTAATGAACTATCTTTTTTGAGATTTTTGAACGCATGAACAAATCGACTTGGACAATTTGGAACAGAATTGTTAAGTAAAACACCATACATCATACCTTTGCACACATTAATATCTTCAACTGAGACATTGCTATACTTTTCAAGATTGCTGAAACCTTTGGCAATATCTACATAATTGACTGTTCCGTTAGATGTGGCAAAGCTCAGGCCATATCCTAATGCAGTAATCGTGTCATTATCAAGCTGTCTATCCGAGAGGTTTATAACAAAATCCCGGTTGGAGTGTTTATTCCAGTCACTTTGTTGAATAAGTTTCTTTAATTTGAAATCAAGTTTAGTACTCACCTTTCTGCAGGTAGACCTCAAAGTAGTATAACAGTAATCCATCATACAACGGTTCCACTCAGGCGGAATGGCTTGGAGAAAAGCGTACTTACAGTTATTCACAACTTTAAAACATTCACGAACTTCAAATTTAGGTAAATCGATGTTTTTCATAAGCACTATGCGGGGTATCTCATCAAACAGCTGATCTGACAATTTAAGAACGCTGTTGAGTAATAATGAACGGGGAAGCACTTGTTCACTGAGGCATTTTCGAAGAAAACGAAGACGAATTTTTAAGGAATGAGATTTCACTAAAGCAGAACGAAGTTTAGTAACAAAAGGTTTAAGGGAAGGTTAGAGAGAGGAGAAGGCGAGAAACTGGCACGTGGTATCCATTGATGCAATTGACGATCACAAAACACTGATCATTTTATGCGGAAAATCCACAGAGAAATATGAAATGAGGTGAACGTTTCGGCTTGTTAAAGCCTTTGTCAACACCAGACTGACTAAGGAGAAGGGAAGGGGGAGGATATATAGGCCGACACCTGACCAACCCAACCCTAGGGAAAGAATTAACCAAAAACAGGTATAGCTTAGCTTAGAATGGTCAAAGAGGAATAAGCGGTCAGAGAATAAGGATGAAAGATTAAAGAAAAGCCTCATGAACACACAATATATGAATATGCAATTATAATGAGACCTTGTAAGCCTCTCTATCAGAGTTGTTTCTTAAACTGTTGTGCAATATTATAACTTAAATATGGATCTTAAATATGGATCTTATAACTTAAATATGAATTTTATTGAAGGTACCAAAGAATTGAGTTCATTAAGAAAAACTATCTGGTCTTTGTTGCACGGCCATAAGCACAAAATATCATCAACATACCTAAACCAAACTACATTAGCCGGGATAATCCTGGATAAGATTTTTGTTTCAAAGAATTCCATATACAAATTGCTTAAAACTGGGGACAGGGGATTGCCCATCGCCATACCAAATGTTTGTTTGAAAAATTTTCCATTAAAACTAAAATAATTGTCTTTTATACACAATTTAATAAGTTCCAATACTTTATTGGTCTGCAAGCTCAAATTATATTTAGGCAGTTCCTCACGTAGAAATTCTAACAGATCATCAACAGGAACTTTAGTGAATAAAGAGGTCATAATCTCATAAAGATTATTCTCATAAAGAGAATAATCCGGCAATGCCGATTATTAGTTCAATTGGTTCGGCGGCTTATAAACTCTCTAAGTGGTTAGTCAAAGTTTTGTCCCCTATAGTTGGTACTATTTCCAACTCACACTTGACAAACAATGTGGACTTAGTTAATAAGCTATCCACACTGAATTTAAATTTTGATTTTAAACTTATAAGTTTCGATGTGACCTCTTTATTCACTAAAGTTCCTGTTGATGATCTGTTAGAATTGTCGGTGATGTCGGTCTGTGAGGATGTCGAGGTGTTGTTCAATGCGAGTACGGAGACTTTCGTCGATGTTGCTGTTTCTGCATTCGTTTCTCACAGACCGACATCACCTCAGCACTGAAACAAGGATAATCAAGAAACTAACAACGTTATATGGAGGACCTATGGCAATTCCACGACCAAGAGATGGCTTCCTGAACCTTGCAGGAATCAACCTCACTGAGGACCAAATCACTCTCCTAAATCTGGGTATAAACTGCCACGTTATGTCCAGACCGAGTAGATGGCCCGGAAAGTGGAGTTGGAGATTCTGTTGGACGACATATTCGACCTGGAAGCACAAAAGAAGGTCACCACCAAAGATACCTTACAAGCAGAACTTATTGCGGAAGGAGGAAAGAATCGAGGCAACTACAGAAGCACCATTCTGTCCCCCGAGCTCAAAGCGGCAGCTAAGAGCCTTCGTGAGAACAAGGAGATAGTTGTCAGGAGAGGCGACAAGTCGCCAATATACGTCATTCTTAAAAAAGACGAATATCTGGTGAAAATGAACCTCATACTCTCTGACCAAACTAAATTAAAAAGGGTAACGAAGGACACTTCAGCCGAACTGAAAGCAAAGGTCATCAAATTGATCGAAACTGTGAACGCCAAAAAATCTGGACTCCACCTGCCAAAGATTATTGGGGAATATAAACCTGGATATGCGTATGGAAATGTCAAGACACACAAGCCTGGAAACCCACTTCGGCCAATCATCAGCCAGATACCCACACACGTACAGACTGGCGAAACGACTCAACGGCTTGTTGACTTCTTATGTCCCTTGCGCCTTCAGCCTGAAGTCTCCAAAGGAATTTGTTGACTTGCTGCGGGGAACACGGGCCACAGGGATAAGAGCCTCGTTGGACGTAGAATCTCTGTTTACCAACGTACCTGTGAATGAAACGATCGGGATGATAGCCGACAAAGTGTACCGTGATCCGGCCTGTACTCCTCTTGATATACCAGAAAACAGTCTAAGGAAACTACTCCTAGCTTGTACTAAAGAGGCATCCTTCTTGAGCCCGGATGGACACATGTATAAGCAAGTAGATGGGGTCGCCATGGGTTCTCCCCTAGGTGTCCTGTTTGCAAACTTCTACATGGGTACCATCGAGCAAAGAGTCTTAGTCGACATGAACTTGAAACCGGCCATACACTGCAGGTATGTTGACGACATTTTTACACAGGTACCTGATGTCAGACATCTGCAGGAGCTGAAGGAGGCATTTGAGCAGAATTCTGTGTTGCGTTTCACTTACGAGATGGAGAAGGATGGGAAGCTGCCCTTTCTAGATGTAACAGTCATGGAAAGGAGCGGAGTTTTCCACACTGCAGTCTACACTAAGGAAACAAACATAGGAATGTGCTTGAATGCCAACAGTGACTGCCCGGACAGGTACAAGAGGAGTGTTGTTAACGCTTATGTCGACCATGCCCTCGGCACGTCTGCCGTGCCGGCAGACATGAGGAACACAAGTTTTCAGTCGCATATAGTCCTGGGGACCATTCAGGCTTGTTCGCATTTGTGTTCCTCACGAGTGCCCCAAAGAATGAGGTGATTTGGTGAAATTCTATGCCCAAGATTACCATCCGAGTTGCCGGCAGGGAAGTGGTTCAAATAGCTTCGGCTATCACTTCCTTTTGTCCGGCCGTGATGGTCAAGCGGATTAAGGCGCCCTGTAGTTACCAGTTGCGTTGCTCCTGGGAGTATGGGTTCGAGTCACTTCTGGGGTGTGAGTTTTCAGTCGCATATAGTCCTCGGGACCATTCAGGCTTGTTCGCATTTGTGTTCCTCACGTGTGCCCCAAAGAATGAGGTGATTTGGTGAAATGCTATGCCCAAGATTACCATCCGAGTTGCCAGCGGGGAAGTGGTTCAAATAGCTTCGGCTATCACTTCCTTTTGTCCGGCCGTGATGGTCAAGCGGATTAAGGTGCCCTGTAGTTACCAGTTGCGTTGCTCCTGGGAGTATGGGTTCGAGTCACTTCTGGGGTGTGAGTTTTCAGTCGCATATAGTCCTGGGGACCAATCAGGCTTGTTCGCATATGTGTTCCTCACGTGTGCCCCAAAGAATGAGGTGATTTGGTGAAATGCTATGCCCAAGATTACCATCCGAGTTGCCGGCGGGGAAGTGGTTCAAATAGCTTTGGCTATCACTTCATTTTGTTCGGGCGTGATGGTCAAGCGGATTAAGGTGCCCTGTAGTTACCAGTTGCGTTGCTCCTGGGAGTATGGGTTCGAATCACTTCTGGGGTGTGAGTTTTCAGTCGCATATAGTCCTGGGGACCAATCAGGCTTGTTCGCATATGTGTTCCTCACGTGTGCCCCAAAGAATGAGGTGATTTGGTGAAATGCTTTGCCCAAGATTACCATCCGAGTTGCCGGCAGGGAAGTGGTTCAAATAGCTTCGGCTATCACTTCCTTTTGTCCGGCCGTGATGGTCAAGCGGATTAAGGTGCCCTGTAGTTACCAGTTGCGTTGCTCCTGGGAGTATGGGTTCGAGTCACTTCTGGGGTGTGAGTTTTCAGTCGCATATAGTCCTGGGGACCAATCAGGCTTTTTCATCAACAACATTGTTGATGAAATTAATACCCTATTAATGCCACCTCACCCCATCCACCTCACTCAAATGTAGATATAAACAAAATCGGAGATGCGTAAGTTCTATTCAGTTGTGTATTTGTAAACTAAAGTCTTTGAAAATGTAATAAGTTTTACGAAACGCACTCGTGTCGCGTCAGACTAGAAATAAAAATGAATTTTCGAGAATTGATTTTTGAATTACCTCCAACAGTGAAAAGAAATGTACGAAAGATTGAGAAAATTTGTGTTAGAATTATTAATCTTACTTTTTCGGTCATATTTAATAATATATATATATATATATATATGTATATATATATATATATATATATATATATATATATTGTGACGGTAACGCGTTGGTGTTCGGCTGTTCAAAAGCTAGGGGTATGGCCTCGTCACATATAGAAAAAAAAAATAGAAATTCTGGAACTTCGTCTGTGGTAAGGTAAGTAGAAGACACAAAACGCAAGTAAATTTTAACAATGAAATTTTAATTACGTTAAAGAAAGCAAAACATGAATAAAATGGACATACAAATTCGTATAATAAAATCAATCAAAGTAATAAGAATAATCAAATGGCAAAATGAAAAGTTACGTTAAGACAAGTGAGCAAATAACAAGAGTATGGCAAACAAAGTAAATAGGTGCCGGAATATTGGCTTCAAGCTATCACTTCTCTTAGTACACGTAAGCCTGGGGCTTAGTCTACCAACGAGACGTGTTAACTTGTCGAAAGCACGGGATATTCTGAAGACTGAGGTCGTGGCGGCCCCAGACATCAAGTAGTATGGTGGGTGGAGTGCAGTTACAGCTGGACTCGCAGCCAATCAGCGAGGAGCCGGCGACAAGACAGGTAGTTTGGTGGTTCGAGGTGGAGCAGGTGTTCCTGGCTGCATACGTTTTGCTCTCTGGCAAACCTTGGAGATGTTGTTGTCGTTGTTGGAAATTTCATCCATACTAGTTTTATATAGATGTATGTATCAACGAACTTTGGAGGGAAGAACAGGCTCAATCTCTTGAAGGAGATTATCGTCACAACTCTCCCCCGAAGCCTGCGGTTCTGGAAGAAGTACGTCGTTATGTGGTGGAGTAATAGATGGAGTCGCTTCTACTTCATAAACTCTGGAGAGATCATTGGCCAAGATGTTGTTGGAATCTTGGTATAGCGTGTCTCCAGGTTGAATTTCTGCAGTTATCAATCCCATAGTAGAAGACGTTGAGATGAGAAGTGGGCGTGCTGCAGGAGGTGTAGGGTGGTGTGGTCCGTGTTGATGGTGGACCGAGCACTTTTCAGGTGTGGAGTGAAGTGCTGGAACTTCAGGATGATGAGTAGTTCCTTGCCAATTGTTCCGTAGTTCCTTGTAGCAGTAGTAGCCGACAGGTGTATTCTCCTCGCCTCGTTGCTGCATCACGACACCACCAACGTCGGTACCACTGGCGTCGACATGGAGGATGAAGGGCTTATCTGACGAGGTGAGAGTGGAATTAGAATATGGCAAAGGAGCACTATTATTATCCTGAAAGTATTTGGGAAGATCATTAAGGATTTCAGAGTTAGAAAGCGCTGACTCCTTGTCAGTGCTTTCGGGAGGAGAAGCTGGGAAGGTCTCACTGTGGATGTAGGGTTCTGTGAAGGTAGAACAGTTAATCAGGACAGTGGGAGGAGTACCATTATATTGCTTCAGGAGGTTGACGTGGCACTTCTGGGTCTTCCGCCGCCTATCTGCAGTCTCTATGACGTAGTTGTTGTTATTTCTGCACTCTTTGACGCGGTAGGGTCCTGAAAACCTGTTTTGTAAAGGTGAACCTGGGATAGGGAAGTATGCTAGAATGAAGTCTCCTGGCTTAAATTTTCTTACTTTGCTGGTCTGGTCGTAATGAGTCTTCATCCTCTCCTGGGCTTTCAATAGATTATCATGGGCAAAGCGGTGGACTCTCTCTAGAATGTGTTGAAGGTTTTGAAGAAACTGGGGCACATTCTGATGCTCACTGAAGGTGGCATCTCGGAGAGAGTCTTTGAAAGCCTCAAGGGGAGTACGGCACTTACGGCCGTAGAGCATCTCATAAGGAGATACTCCTAGGGACTCATTGGGAAGACTTCTGTAAATACACATTATAAGGTCGATTTGCTTATCCCAATATTTAGAGGTTTCACTACAAAACTTTTTCAAGAGTGCTTTGATAGTCTGATGACTACGTTCAAGAGAACCCTGTGAAGCAGGATGATAGGGGCTGGACAATACCTGTTTGATGTTGAACTCCTCCAGTGTCCTTTTGAAGAGATCACTGGTGAAGTTGGTACCACAGTCGCTCTGAATCTCCCTGGGAAATCCGTATTGAGTGAAGATCTTCAATAGATGTTTTACAACCGTAGCAGCCGTGATGTTCTTCACTGTAACTGCTATGGGAAATCTGGTGGTAGGACACAGGATGGTTAAGATATAGGCGTTACCTGAACTGGTCCGAGGTAAAGGACCAACACAGTCTATTATAAGTCTGTGGAAAGGTTCCGCAGGCACCTGTATGGGAATCAGTGGCGCTCTGGGAATGGAGATGTTCGGTTTGCCTGCCATCTGACATGTATGACACTGTTTTACGTACTGTTTGACGCTATTTACCATACCTGGCCAGTAGTAGTCTTGACGAATTCCATGGTAAGTCTTGTTGAAGCCGTAGTGGGAGAGTGCTCCGTGGGCCAGGTGTAGAATAGTGGGCCGCAGGCTGGTAGGAATCACAAGTTGTTCGATGTTGGCCCAATCGTCCTCCTCCTTCAGTTTACTGGGTCTATATCTGCGGTAGAGCAAGTCGTTCTCTAGGAAGAACCCAGGAATACTGTCGGGTTGAGTCTCAGCCTGGAAAAACAATGGTGTTAAAGTAAGATCTTCCCTCTGCAACTTACGGAACTCCAACTTGGTCAGATTCGGGGGTAGTTTCTGAGGGTCTTGAGGGACAGTGGTAGCAGTAGAGTCAGCTGGCTGTGGACGTGCGGCTTATGCACGGGTGGTCACGAGAACCGGAGGAGAAACTTCATCACTCTCTTGAACCTCTGCTGGAACATACGCTAGAATAGGATTAATTGGCACAGAGTTACACACCTGGGGTTTGTCCATGACGATCAGGTTGGTTGGTTGCAGGTCTTCTGCCAAGTCGTTGCCTAGGAGAAGTTGCACTCCAGGCATGGGAAAAGGCTTTTCCCTGACGGCGACTTGGACTTCTCCGTTCACGTAGGGACAATCCAGGTGGACTCTGGCGAGAGGGTATGGAGTGGTAGCAGTGAGGTCAGTGATGAAGACAGTTTCTCCGGTGTAGACGATGTTGGGCACAGCCGACTTCAAGATGATCGATTGAAGAGCCGCTGTGTCCCTCAAGATCTTCAATTTGAAACGTCCCTCCGGATTTGAACCGTTGGCAGAGACAGTTCCAGTATACAGGTGGTTACTGAAAAGAGAAAGATCATTAACATTAACACCAACATTCATCACAGGCTTACCGGACTTAGGAGGAGTTGATTTGGGTTTTTGTGGGTCAGTGGTTCCCTTGTATTGAGACTTACCACACTTGTCTATGGTATGTCCATAGAGTCTACAATACTTGCAGTACAATTGCGAGCCAGCTTGATCGGTGCTCGCTTTCTCGTAACTGTACCACGACTTCTTACTGGAGGATGGTTCGGGTGTCAGCCGGTGGATGAGGCTGTAAGTGTCAGCCGACTTAGCACACTTCAGGTAGTCGGTTTCTTCTTTATCTGCTAAGTATAGACGGACAGGAGGCGGCACACGCCTCAAGAATTCTTCAACAAGCATCAGGTTGACGAGTTCTGTAAAAGTAGAGCCATGTGCTGCTTCCAGCCATTTCATAAAATATCTCCGTTTTGTGTTAGCAAACTCGAGGAAGGTAGTGGTACTTGCCTTCAGGTGGTCACGGAATTTCCTTCGATAACTTTCTGTAGAGAGGAGGTAGGCGTCCAACACTGCTTGTTTCAGAGTCTGGTAGTCATTCTCAGACGCCAAAGTACTGAGTGTGACTGCAGCTCTACCTGTAAGATGGACTCTGAGAAGTGTGGCCCATTGGTCGATAGGCCAACTGAGTTGATTAGCAAGGGTTTCAAAGGTGGTGAAAAACACATCAACTTCTGCTTCTACAAAGGATAGCATTAACTTACTTGCATGTGATATATTAAAACTGACGGGAAGATTGGCAGTAGCTTGCTGGCGTTGAGCGAGGTGTGAAGTTTCCAACGTGTATTCTCGTTGACGACACTCTAGAGCCAGAGTCGCTTGTTGCTTGTCATGTTCACGTTGCATCTCCAACTCGCGTCGTTTTGTTTCAAGCTGTACGCGTTCCCGCTCCTGGAGCATTGCAACCTCACGTTCCTGGAGGGCGAGTTCACGTTCCTTGAGGGCGATTTCACGTTCGTGTTCTTCCTTCCTCAAGGCAGCCTCACGTTCTTGTTCTTCCCTTCGTATGGCAGCCGCTTCTTTTTGCTGCTCACGTTCAATCTTGGCCAGCTCTAGTTTGAGATTCATCGTTGCCAAGTCAGTTTTATCTGCAATATAGTAAGTTTCATGAGTTTCAGAGCCTATCTTACCTTCCTCTAAGAAATGATCCAGCAACAGGTTGTGTAGGTCATTTTTGTTGGCTTGGTAGGGAACTTCTAGTTGATACTCATGTGCAAGAGTTTGTAATTCAGTTCTCTTGGCACGACTTAAAGTCCCTATTTCACCTGCTGGATTTGCACGGAAAGCTTGGAGACGAAACATGGTGAAGTTAGCAAAATAAATGTACAACGAATATACCGTTATAGTGAATGTCAGAAACAGGACAACGTGGCAACTGGTACCTATCCTGTGGTATCTTTAACAATTAAAGTTAAGTACAAGGTGTTAAATGATTAATTTAAATCAAGGGCGCAGGAAATCTTGTACCCGGTACTCATGTAAGAGGATAAGGGCAAGAAAATCCTACTAACAAATGAAACAGTTAATTGCCTCAAAAGTAAAATTGGTAGTCCAAGGATGTAGGCATACCTTGCCGAGTCTCTATAGGACATAAAGCAAGTTTTTCCTACCGAAATTAATATGATACTTACAGAATTAGCGAACTTTTGTGCTCTGAAAAAGTAAGCTAATTCCCTACCGTTGTATGTATCATCATCTCTGACTGACGTGTAGGGGTGCGAGGTGTCAACTGGTGACGAGAACTGCTGCTGAGGTCCCAATTCAGCAACTAAAGTTCAAGCTAGAGGAACTATGGCCCTCTTTGTCCTCCTACAGTCAGATTGCAGAAGATTAGGTGCACTTGACCCGGGGCAGACCACAGTACCAGGGTACCAATGTGATGATCTGTCAAAAATGAGAAATATCCAAGGGACAAAGATGGTAAACACGAGTAATAACACGGAGGGAGAGATGACCAATTAAGAGTATGACTGAGGCCTACAGTCACCACGTAATCCAAAGTTGTCTCACCTTCACCATATGTTACTCTCGTAATGCACAATACACACCGCACCATATAAAAAATGAAATTGAATATGAAAAATAGTAAAAGCTACGTTAACAAAGTTAAATACGCTTACCATTAATTACCACTTGGCACCAGTACCTGAGTGAAGCTCCTAGGACAGGCCCCCATATAATATGTGACGGTAACGCGTTGGTGTTCGGCTGTTCAAATGCTAGGGGTATGGCCTCGTCACATATAGAAAAAAAAATAGAAATTCTGGAACTTCGTCTGTGGTAAGGTAAGGAGAAGACACACAAAACACAAGTAAATTTTAACAATGAAATTTTAATTATGTTAAAGAAAGCAAAACATGAATAAAATGGACATACAAATTCGTATAACATGCACTGAGATAACTCACGATGAGCTACTGGATGCTATAAAAAGTGGCAGCTCTACTGCTCCGGGAAAAGATGGAGTAACGTATGACATACTTAATTATTTAGCCGGTATGAAACCTAGTCCCCTTACTTGATTTGTTTAATATGAGTTATAGAGAGGGAAAGTTACCAAGAAAATGGAAAGAGGCTGTCATCATTCCTATCCCTAAGTCTAACGGAGGCTACAGACCTGTCTCCTTAATATCCTGCTTTTGTAAAATGATGGAAAGGATTTTGTTAAATAGGCTACTCTACCTTGTAGGTGATAACATGTCCAGTAATCTCTTTGGTTTTATCAAAGGCAAAAGTACTGCGGATTGTCTCTTAAAGTGTTTGTCTAATGTGGATGACAATTGTAGAGTTTTTGTTGATCTACAAGGAGCATTTGATAAAGCCAATGGGGAAGTAATCTTATACGAATTAGCCAATCTGGGAATAACAGGGAGATTGCTACACTGGATAAGGGATTATCTACAAGGCAGAAAAGGTCAGGTGTATTACCAGGGTTACATGTCTGAGGAACGGAGGTTTCAGTTAGGTACCCCACAAGGGGGAGTATTAAGTCCCACCTTATTCAATGTATTAATGAACAGATTAGCATCAGAGATGTATCCTCCAGGGGTCACGACGATCATATATGCTGATGACATTCTTATACAAGGCACTTCTGGGAACAAAATTCAAACTGCTCTTAACATACTTGGTACAACCTGTCACAAGTTAGGCTTAGTTATAAATGCAGATAAAACCAAATACGAGTATAGGAAACGAAGAAATATAACACTTACTCTAAATGGTGTGGAACTGAGCCGTGTTCAGAAGTACAAGTATCTGGGCATGTATGTTGGATACACATGTGAGAGTAAAAATGCTGAAATAAATCATATCAGCACCTTATGTAAAGCCCGTCTGCATCCTCTGAAAGCACTGGCTTTTTCTGGTAAAGGTGTTGGGGTACCTATCTTGCGGATGTTATACATAAGTACTGTTCGGTCCCTGATAGACTACGCAGCACCTGTATTGTCTTACACAGGCCAAGGCAGAATTAAAAAAATTGAGCTGATACAGAACGAGGCTATGAGGATTATTCTTGGATGTCAAAGAAATGCAATGATTGAAATAATGAGAATGGAATTAAATTTACAGAGTGTGTGTGATAGAGTCCGTGACATTAACACTAGAGTATCTATTCGTTTCATGTAGAGAAAAGGAGTGGATAAGCTGTTTGAGAGCGTTCAGACCTGCTTGAGTGACGTACACACTTCCAGGAAACTGAGGGAGACACGCTACACGAGGGGATTAGCTCATGACCTCAGGGAATACGACGTACTTGACTGCTGTGAACCCTCTCGACAGTGTAATATGTCTGCTCCCTGGAAAGTACGGAAAATAGACGTCGAAATTGTACCCCTCAAGGCGAAAAAGATTCATCATGAACCGGGACAATTACGGTGTTTGTATGGAAGCATGATATCTCGGTTACCAAGAGGCAACAGTTTACATGTATATTGCGACGGGTCGGTGGCGGAGGATGGCAGGGCAGGGTGTGGTGTCCTAATAAGGGATTATATGGAGTTTGGGACTGTGGACAGGATAATTGAACTCCGGCTTAGTAATTATATATCATCCACACAAGCTGAACTGCAGGCCATTCTGGCGTGTTTGGAGGAAGTACGTCATGATGACAAAAATGTTTTTGTATTTATCGATAGCCGAGGAGCACTGGAGTCCTTAAACAGTCGAAACCCAGTCTTCATGTCTATAGTTGAGGACTGTAAGAGAAGAATAACTGAGATACAGCTGAAAGGTTAGTGTGAAATTCATGTGGATTCCATCTCATGTTGGAATAGTGCTCAACGAGGTGGCGGATGACTTGGCCAAACGTGCCACATCAAAACCACAAGTTGACATTGAATGTGAATTCACAATGAGACAAATAAGAAGCAAAATCAGAATTATTCAGGCACAGGCGGGAGTGGAGAGGAGAGAGATAATGTATGAGAGTAGTCAAACCATGCAACACTACATGTATGTGAGTCAAAACACCCATTTCACTTATGGTAAAAGGAGAAATGCTTGGAGTGACTCTGTGTACATGTGGCTCAGGCTTGGGTACAATTATTACTGGGAATACGGGTTAGATGTTCATGATAATGACACGAGGTGTAAACTATGTGGTATGTTAAGGTCTCACACCCTGGACCATTATGTTCTCGATTGTCCGTTGATTAATGTATATAGAAACACTGAGATAGGACTGTTCCTGAACAAATAGCCTGGATGTGTCACAACGGAAAGGTTGATGATATTCTTGAGAGATATAAGAATTTTGCACCAAGATTGTAATATTTTGTTGAATTATCTGCATGTCTCTTGCAAATTGTCTATACAGTATACCTAGGTCATAAAAGTATTTGTGTGTACGTCTGATAACATACTCCTTGTGAAGGAGGAAATGTATATGTTTACCTCTCAGAATGTTTGGCAATATGTTTATTTGTGATGTGTGTCTATGTATATATTAACACGTTGTACTGAATGGGGTTAGAATAGCTTGAGCTACCTCATCCCTTTGTGTGTATTTTACCTCAATAAACTTATTTCAATTTCAATTTCAATTCGTATAATAAAATCAATCAAAGTAATAAGAATAATCAAATGGCAAAATGAAAAGTTACGTTAAGACAAGTGAGCAAATAACAAGAGTATGGCAAACAAAGTAAATAGGTGCCGGAATATTGGCTTCAAGCTATCACTTCTCTTAGTACACGTAAGCCTGGGGCTTAGTCTACCAACGAGACGTGTTAACTTGTCGAAAACACGGGATATTCTGAAGACTGAGGTCGTGGCGGCCCCAGACATCAAGTAGTATGGTGGGTGGAGTGCAGTTACAGCTGGACTCGCAGCCAATCAGCGAGGAGCCGGCGACAAGACAGGTAGTTTGGTGGTTCGAGGTGGAGCAGGTGTTCCTGGCTGCATACGTTTTGCTCTCTGGCAAACCTTGGAGATGTTGTTGTCGTTGTTGGATATTTCATCCATACTAGTTTTATATAGATGTATGTATCGACGAACTTTGGAGGGAAGAGCAGGCTCAATATATATATATATATATATATATATATATATATATATATATATATATATATATATATATATATATATATATATATATATATATATATATATATATATATTTAATGTACACGATAAAACACATTGAGATTTCTTTTACTCTTTTGCAGTGGCAGCTGAGTGCGACACTCACCTGGCCATTTGTGAATGTCTCAAAGAAGGAATGTAACAAGTCTGATGTGAGCACTTCACCAGAACACACCCACAGCCTGTGGACAAAAATTTGACTATAAAATACCTATACTGTACATCTTTTTTTTTACAATCATGTATTTTTATAAAGTATTCTTATTACTAAATTGTTATTAATTTAGGAAAATCACACCAATTATAAACCCCTAATTTTTCCTGTTCCCCTTGAAATTATCGAACCTTTGAAAAGGCTGAACAATTTGGAGGTTACTGATCCACACCACTTCTTTAATTTATTTATTTATTTATTTATATACAAGAAGGTACATTGGGGGTTAACAGAGAACATAGAGTTTAAGTTGAAATTACATTTTTGTAAAGCCACTAGCACGCAAAGCGTTTCAGGCAAGTTCTCTAAACTAATCTTAAAGCAGATCTTTAAACTAACAGATAATTTTTAGAGAATTAACAGTAAAATTGACAAAAAAAAATTACAGGCACATAGCAATAATTTTTTACACCAACGCAAATTAGAATAATACACAGTAATAGAAATACACAATAATGAAGAAGGATTACTAGATACAATTAGGAAAACATCTCAGGGTTATATATTGGGAAAACAACTCAAGGTTATACATTGGTTCACTGAAGCACAATATGTGGATCATTACAAGGAATAATGCAGGAGAATATGCACTCAGTACAACAACCATGATATCAGATGATCTAAGATTACAATGGTAAAGAATATGGCTTAGGTACAAATAATGGGGGATTGGGTAGCACTAGAAACAATGTGAAGATAAAGCACTAGGTAGAAGACTATGAAGATGAAATTAGGTACTTTTTGGTTTTATTTTTGAATAAGGCAAAAGTTGGACAACTTTTCAATACATTAGAGAGTGAGTTGCATAGACTAGGTCCCTGTATTTGCATAGAGTGTTTACACAGATTTAGTTTGACTCTGGGGATATCAAAGAGATATTTATGTCTGGTGTAGTGATTATGTGTTCTATTACATTTGTCCAGGAAGAGTTTCAGAGCAGGGTTTGCATTTAAGAAAAGCGTTTTATACATGTAATTGACACAAAAGAATGTATGAAGTGAATTATGTTTAGCATATTTAGGGATTTAAACAAAGGGGGCGGTGTTGTCTGAAAGCAGTGTGTTATTATCCAGATAGCAGATTTCTGCTGGTTGATGATGGGCTTGAGGTAGTTTGCAGAGGTTGAACCCCAAGCACAGATATCATAAGTAAGATAGGGATAGATAAGTACATAATAGAGTGATAGGAGAGCAGAGTAGGGTACATAGTATCTGAACTTAGAGAGTATACCAACTGTTTTAGAAATCATTTTTAGTTATTTGTTGAATGTGGGTGCTGAAGCTGAGTCTCTTGTCTTGGTAAAGGCCAAGAAACTTTTCATAAGTTTTATTGCTAATGTTTACATTATCTATCTGAAGCTGAATTCAATTTGTTGATTTGTTTCCAAATAAGATGTAGTAGGTATTTTCTATGTTTACTGTGAGTTTGTTGGTTGACATCCATAAGTGGGCTCTTTTTTAATTCATTGTTACAACATTATTTAATATAAGTGGGTTGGGGTCAGAGTAGATGAGAGTAGTATCATCAGCAAACAAAATAGGCTTAAACATGTTAGAGACATTAGGCAGATCATTAATGTATATAAGAAACAGGAGGGGTCCTAGGATGTTGCTCTGTGGCACCCATACGGTTAGTGGTAGAGTAGGAGAGGTTATCTCATTAATGGCTACATATTGGTGTCTGTCACTAAGATAGGATCGGATATAGTTCAGGGCAAGGCCACAGATTACATAATGGGGGAGTTTAAGTAAGAGGTAGTTAAAGTTAACAGTATCAAAAGCCTTTCTTAGGTCAATGAAGCGTCCAACAGGTCAGATGTCATGCTTTATCACCGATAGGATTTTAATCCCATGGAATTGCCTACCTGACCGGGAGCTGGTCGGCCGAGCGGACAGCACGCTGGGCTTGTGATCCTGTGGTCCTGGGTTCGATCCCAGGCACCGGCGGGAAACAATGGGCAGAGTTTCTTTCACCCTATGCCCCTGTTACCTAGCAGTAAAATAGGTACCTGGGTGTTAGTCAGCTGTCACGGGCTGCTTCCTGGGGGTGGAGGCCTGGTCGAGGACCGGGCCGCGGGGACACTAAAAGCCCCGAAATCATCTCAAGATAACCTCAAGATAACCAAGATAACCTGTTGAAGCCCTAAATTCCAAAATACTGTTGGAATTCAGAATCCAGCTGGATAAAATCAGGAAAATGGGAGGGGGGCAATGCCAAGCTTCCACTTTCCTGTCCTTATGAAAGCTACTAGAGATACAGTGACCATCAGGTAAATTCAGGAAACATTTCACTCTACAGAAATTTCTCTCTCCTCAGAGGGGGAAGTATTACCTACAAATAAAATCTTTTTTGTTTCATTTACACTGTTGTCAGGAATTTATTTCTTCTCCACACAAACACCCTTTTCTTTAATATATGTTTGAAGTGCAGCATGATATTATGAATACTGCACTTTACTGAGAAGACTAGCTGGTTCATACCTAAGAGATGACAGCTTTGGAGACTCATCTGCAGAGCAGTGTAGTAAAATGGATCTCAACAAGCTTGGCACTAACACCAGCCTTCCAACTTTCTCTTTCTCCAGCACGGCCACCATCTCATCCACAGCCCGAGTCACGGCCTGTTGATCAAAATTAGTGTCTTTTGGTTAAATGTTTTAAAATATTTTATGGGGAAGAGAATTTTTAAAGGGAAAGCGCCAAGCCATTGCGACTATATAGCACTTGGAAGGGGTCAGGATAAGGATTTGGGATGAGATGGTGGGGAAGGAATAGTGCTCAACCACTTGGACGGTCGGGGATTGAACGCCGATCTACATGAAGCGAGACCGTCACTCTACCGCCCAGCCCAAGTGGTTGGGCACTCCATTCTCCATTCCGAACCATAAAAACAGGGAAACATACAGTATTGTCAACCACTTTTTAACTTACATAATCCTGTCTTGTATAAGATAGAATTACTCTAGGGCAAACCTGCTTTCCAAACTGTTACGAACTGAGCTTGGCCCTAGTGGCCGAGTTCAGAAAGCAGGGTGACCTCTCTAGTATACTGTTGAACTCGCTCTTACCTTAGGGATGACGACCACTTGGTGGCCAGTTAACAGCGGGCCAAAAATCTCGCCGATGGAGTCCGCAAATGTGAGAGTTGTTTTAAAGCAACACACCTGCAAGGGTTAAGTACTGTAATTACATTCAGAATTTATAATTATTCATTATTTTTATATAATTCTATAATAAATTTTTGTTTATGAAATTAAAATTTTAATCGTGATTTACTGATCAATATTTAAACTGAAGAACCAGCATTATAAGAGGCAAGTGTTTTATACCATGCATCTACGGTTTATAATTTTTAAGCAATTTAATTTTCTTTCAAACAGTGCATATACTGTAGAAAAGTGCCAATGAGAGATGGAACAGGCTAGAAGGGGGTGCCATCTCATTTATGATCTCTTCTCATTAAAAAAGTTTTGGAGTGGCAATATTGTCATAGAAATAGATAAAAAAATTACATTGCTCCTATTATTTTATGGAAATAAATATACAGTAATGGATAAAACCACAAATATCATTCTGTGCATAATGTGAAAAAATTGTGAAAATAATATACTGTATTGTACAAGCTTAATGGAGTAATACCTAAATGAGTAAATTAAAATGTTGAATTGTTGAAGAGATTTAGGAAATGAAATTTTTTTTTAAATAATAGGAGACTGCAATTTTTGCAACAGAACATGGTAAGTAATTTTATAATTGTAGAAGTGTGAGAGCCAAAATTTAGTAATTAATGTTCAAAGTAACATCAAACACAGGTCCATTTGCCTCTTCTCATGCAAGATGAGAAGAGGCAAACAGAGCTGGTTACATAAATTTACTTTTTGTTTTCTCTTTTAAACTGGTTGAGAGAAGAACAATGTTTAAATCTCATTAAGGAGGCCATTCCAGAGTTTAGGACTGTGGGGTGTTTCTTTTTTGCTTTCACGACTGCAATGCGTACGTCGCCAATGTACATGTGGCAGACGCTTCACGAAGCTGTCGGAATTAGCAGAATAGAAAATACGAGAGCAACCATACAGGGCTTGGGAGCAAGGTCGAGTTAGAGTCCTTGAGGGTCTCATCTCAGACTAGCCTCACCTGGTCCTGCTCCACGTTGATCGTTGGAATCTCCTCAATGATTTAACCCTTTAAGGGACTCCTAGGGTCCTCATCACATTTATAGTTTAGTGACTTATAGGCAACTCGGTGTTGAAGACACTTAGAGCTGAAGGCTTGTGTAATATTGGCAGTATTCAGAAGTGGTTCAACGGAAACACCGCATATAGCTTAACAGTAGTTTATTACTAACTTAACCACTAATACACAGGGTGCTTGATTTACTTTAGATTGGCGTCAGCAAAGCTATGGTTATATTAGCGAGGCTCTTGACGTCTGGCTAAACGACTCGTATCCACTCTTGGAGAAACACCTAACTTAACACAGTTGGCAGCCAATCATTAACACGGCAACCTAACTACCGGTATGCAATGGGATCACAAGAGTTCCAACCGGATACTCGGTAATGATGATATGCAATAAATCAACAAATACACTGTCAATGGGACAGACAATAACATGCACAATAATATTATCACACAATAACTAAATGTGTGGTGTATGTGAAGCTCACATTCACAGACAGTGAAATGCAGTGATACCACACAGATAAACACGCATTCACCGTCGATTCACCTATGACCTGTGACAGGTATGAGAAGGTGAGAACTGTGGTTGATTCCTCAGATCAACACAGACACAATATAACAATGACAAGATTCTTGTACTTACAGATAGGTACCATTCCTTACTCACTCACTCACTCAGGCACATTTACACAAGCACTCGTAGATGGCCTGACAGCTGGCTTCACTCATAGACACGGAGGGTACTTGCAGTAGGGCGCGGGCTGTATGCTTAACAGACAGACACCCGCACACACACTGGCGCTGACGATGAGTAAGGTGGTGACGTCACGTAGTGTTGGAAATTTCCAACACCGAATACAACACTGTTGTATTCTCATTACTTATTACTAACTCTACTAATTATTGTAGTAAGTAAAATTAACACCACGTAGAATTCTCATGTACTAATAATTTCATCTGTGCAGTAGGCTAGAATTCTCACATCATCCGACGCCAGTATTGCGTCAGATTTCCTTACAATAAACACATTATATCCAATGTATCTGAGAATTAAATTCGATTCTCTATAACCAAGGCATTCTGTATGATAATTAATTACAGATGAATTGTCCTCCAACTAAAAGCCGAATAGAGCGTTGGAGTCATAGCGATTATCTAGTAATAAAAGTTAACAACACATGTGAATGCCATGGGGAGACATTAATTCCTCTCCCTTATACGTTTACTATCACTAAATTGGCAAATAATAATATTGTCCTCTTCTAAATAATAAACCCGTCCAGTCTTCAACATTTCAAGCGTAAATGCGAGAAATACTAATATTCATGACAATAATTTGTCTAATGAACGCGAGACGCGGCGTGGGGTGGAGAGGCACGCCAGTACACGTGGAGGGAAGCTTTGAGACAGACCTACCCGTATCGTGCTCACGAGGAGATGCCATTGCCCAGCCATCAGGGTAGACGTTAGCCATCCTCAGATGAAAGTCGCCACTGTGAGGCGTGAACAATCTTGCAGATAATATCTTCAACTGGTGCTGGTGTAACATAAGGAACCTTTTTAATCTGGTTCTTGACTACACGTGACCAGCCAGTGAAGCGCGCCATTATCCAGGATAAGCTGAAGCCGGAGCCTGGGACGCGAATTTCGGCAATCTTAAAACTTATAGTGCCCATATTAGCTAAGTATCTTCTCTTTATTTGATGCATCCGGTAAAGTGTAGTGTAGTAGCTGGGTGATTGACCGTGACGACGCATGTTAACACCAAACCACAGGTTATTAATTATTTATCACCTGTAACTCGTAATTTCTTGAATATAGAGATTCAGTAGTTTAATTAGTTGCTACTGTAAATATTTGTCTTGCAGCACGTGAGAAGAATTCTCCCTGCCGCCTTCTCCCATGTTAATCCATCGCATTCGTCAGCCAGCCGAGCCCAGGGAATTAGAGGAAACGTCGTGGCTTACATAAAGGAATCGTCTTTAAGCTAAGATTTCTTTGTATTTATTCATGAAATTTCTGAAATTACTTACACGCAGAATTCCTTTGGATTAACATGTGTTTATTGTGACTATCATTACTATACTTATAATCTATGTTCCCATTCATGGTAATGACATTAGTTTCACTATAATTCATAGGATTAGATTATTATAATTTGGATTAGTGAACGAACCACACTAGTTCCTGGACGTACTGACTTCCAGTAATAACCCCCCAATGTAGGTGTTTGAGGGTTTGATTCATTTAATTATACAGCCCATTAATTATTTTTATGATCATATTCTCTAGTATTTTATCCATAGTTACTGGTTCATCTAGGAATTATCTAATGATCAGAAATTCTCAGTTTCCCTCTTTACTATAAAAGCGGGTGGTCCTTCGTAATTTTATTTACTACATTAATATTTAAATAATCAGATTCAAACCCCAAATGTCCCACATTATGGTCCTTATCGAACCGGATAGGCATTAAATTTATAATTAAAATATTAATCATTAATAACTAATCCTTGTGTGATAGAAGCTAGACTAACTATTTAATTAATTGTGTCAACTAACAGTGTAACACATCAGTTAGTCCAGATCACACTAACATATTGCTACTTTCACCTCATGTATAAGGTAGCTTTAGTGGGTCATAGCCAATTACCCACAACATTTAGACCTACACTTCATACTGAAGTAGAATCCTTAGGTCACCAAGAGCAACAGCTCATAACCTTATATTAATCACTAACACCAATTAAGTGTTAACCATTTAGGCTATACCAATGTTTCAATATATGGCTGTCAGCAGACTGTCCATTATAGCCTGAATCCATGTTATAATTACTGATCCACTCAAGTCAGTGGATCATTAACATTTAGGGATCCAGTATACTAATATAAATTACTGATCTCATACTAGTTAATCACTACTAACCCTGATAATATTTTATTCCACAATTAGGAGTACATTTAGGAGTTAGATAATATTTACGGCAGTAGAATACTTGCCAAACACAATTAATTCTTTTGTGTTCATTTAATTTCTTATACACATAATTATACGAGTGTATATTATATAAAATACAAAAACCCAAAAACACAGCACAATTATTTGCACATTACTGCACCATAATATAATCTTTGCCAACCTTCATTAGGTAGCAATTTAGGCTGTGATTGTGTTGAATTTGGCACAAGCACAGACTAAATATAGTTGTAGTTTCTTAAGTAGAAATTCTCACGACTAGGCTTGAGCTAGTTAGTGATATATATTATTCTTTTGTGCTGACCCTATCAAGGGTGGGATTAACCATTTATTGTGTAATTATTTTATAGCATATTTCCATGTATGTCTTTGAGTGTTACTGTAAGTCCACTACCCATCTGAGGCTGATTTAGAAGAGCTAAGCTGAGGAACACCTGTAGTGAGACCAAGGTACCACTCAAATCTTAGTTGCTTATTATTAGGTAGGTAGCTAACCTCTAAATGAGGTAAATTACAACCAGCCTCAAGAAATACCAGGCTGTCAATACTTATACCTGCTCTACATCAAGGAGCAGACACCATAGCTATACCACTAGCTATATAAGCCTTATAAGGCTCAAATTTACATCCAGAATGGATACTTCTGAAATATTAAAGAGAATCAGTATTATCCTGAGAAGTCTCCAAAAGTACCTATCAAGACGACTTAACGACTGCGACAACTGTTTAGAAAACAATCCAATTGACTTCTTTGAGTTCAACCTCTACACAGAGGCAGCTAACGAAAAATATGTCCAGGTGAAGGAGACCATCGAGGCTTATAAAGACAAACTCTTTAGCAGTAATACTGACCCAGACGAATTAAGTCAGATCGAATATGATCTTGATGAATATGAAGATACCATTCAAGACAAGCTAGATCACTATAAAAGAGTGCTTGCGAAACAAAATGATCCTGATTGGATAGAACGTTTTTGTAGAAAAACTACAACCAAGCAAGCACACAGCTCACATGAAATACATGAGCTACCTCAAGATGAGGAGAATCCTCTAATCAATGCTGATCATTACACAGGATTCACAACTGAAGTTCAGCCTTCATTTTCTAACCTCTCATCTAATACAGCTTCATGTGATGATTTGTTTACTGAGTCTGACCAATTTTCAGACCACTCTTCTCCATGTTCCCTGGATTCTATAAGTTCAATACATAAGGCTACTGAATTAACTAGCTTACCACAAGAACCCAGAGAAACAAGTGAAGCTGCAGATGAAACAAGTGAAGCTGCAGATGAAACAAGTGAAGCTGCAATAATCAGTGAATCTGAACCAGAAAATGATAAAGCTAATGCTGCAGCAGCAGTCGAAGCTATAATTAAAGCTGAGGCTACAGAAGAAGCCTTAAGCAACACAAGTAATGGTCACAATTGCTCACAACAGCCTTCTAAAGTAAGTGCTAACAATGAGAAGACTATTATAAACCTTGTGCACCAATTATTAAATTTATCTTCACCAGAACAATCAGTTGACTCCTTACAAGCCTTTAGTTTTCAGCTTGAGTCACTGATAAATTCTTTCAGTAAAGAGGTGGATCACACAACTACTGAGTGGATGACTAAAATTATCATCCAAAGAAAATTGTCTGGTGACACACTTAATAAATTATATGTATACCAGAATGGTAATACCCTGTCAATGCAGGATATATTTACAGGTTTGCGTAATATGAGCAATCATACAGCAGACCAGGCAATTATTGCTAAATCTGAATGCACCAAAACTGTACCTACATCAGTTTCCTTACCCGAAACTCCTAAAGTGACACTGTCACTAGGTAACAAAGGTGCTAATAATCAATGTAACAACAATCAGTCAAACACTGATTCATCAGTGAGGCCTAAGAGCCCCACAGGTGCTCCTAAGAGTCCCACAGGTGCTCCTAAGAGACCTAATAGTCCAAAGAGCACTCCCAAGAGCCTGTTAATGGTTCCCCAGAGTACACCAAGTACTCCCAAGAGAATAAATAACAAGCAAATGCAAGCAGCAAAACCATCACCACCTGCAAATACTGTTTTACCTAAACCGGTAACCCCTAAACGATCTGCAGGATGGGGAATGTGCTTGTTTTGCAATCAAAAACATTCTCTGTACAAATGTACCAATTATCCTAATAGAGACACAAGAGTCAGACGACTCAAACAGTTACACAAATGTACTAGGTGTCTGAAACCACATAATATTAACAGCTGTGAAACCCCACTGAACACCTGCAATAGGTGTAAAAGGGGCAAGCATCATGCTGCACTGTGCAAATTAGTTAGGACTAATTATGTCAATCCTAGAATAGGAGGTAGAGAATCTACACCAGTACAGTGCTGCAAGGTGCGAGATGTGTACAGCGTAACTTCACAAGCATCTCAAGTGGATGCTGCTTTGCCTTCTGCCCAACTTCAAGTGAAGAACAGAGGAGCCAAGATCACCATACGTGGACTATTTGATCAAGGTTCCCAGAGAACTTTCATTACTCAAAGGGCAGCAGAGGCACTTAATTTACAACCAATAGGACAGGTAAAATTAAACTTGTCAGGGTCCATGATAAATCGAGGAACCCATGAATACTCAGTAGTTCAACCGCTTGTACGACTAGGTAGTCATGCCAAGGCTGTCCAAGCCATTGTTGTAGATCAAATACCTTTAGACTTAAATATTAAGGGTCTGGGGTACACAGCCCACTTCCTGCAGGAACGTGAAATTAATTTGGCTGACAACAAGTTAACGTCTGACAGCCTTAACAATGTAGATGTACTAGTAGGAGCCGACTACTATTACCAGTTCATAACTGGACATGTTAAACGATTGGGAATGAATATGCTCCAATCTGCAAGTGGCTACTTACTTACTGGTAAAGTTCTGAATGTGAACAAGCCTAAACCTGCCAACAATAATAAATTAGTCAGCAGTAAATCAATTCTCCAGCAGCAAGCTAAAAGGAGAAACGCAGCTGAGTAATAAACTCAGATTGAATGTAGTGCAATTGATACTCGCCGAGATGTTTCATAGCTCTCAGTGAAAACCAATGGTCCGTACTCAAACAAGTACAAGTCACAGCGACCAAACTATTGAATTCACTGCAGACCTGGAATTATTCTCGACAGGTAGTAATTGACCACACTCAGTCTTCCTAGGTAAATTGTAATGTTGGGCTATAGAATCTAGTACTCCCTAGGTAATTAATAATGTTAGGCTAGAGAATCTAGCACTCAATGCCACTGGCATTTCCTGAATTTAGTAATACTATGAAGTCATCAAGCAACTTCAGTAATTATAAATTCACTAGGACCACTGGTCCACTATACTTGCGCTTAAAGGTTTGCCAAGAAAACCTTCTTAATACCATGTTTTCTGCACTAAGAGTTAGTGATAAATACTTGCATTAATTTGTTTGAGTTGATTTTCTTTCGTTTCTGCTTATTTAGTGTAGGAGCGCAGCACGAACAAACTTGCAAACTTACTAATACGTAAGCGAATTTACAGAGAACTAATATGTTTAATGCATTATCGTTAAACATCAGCATTGTTAATTAACATGCTTCATGAGCTTAATATAGCTCACCTTAGAATTAACGTAATAATATGAGTGCTTGTTCCCCATGCGCATACGAGCTTAATATTGCTCGCCATGACAATCGAACGCTTTAATGTTCCCCATGCCATGATAATTGAATGAGACAATACTCCACCTCGTTAATTCGAGTTCAATATAGCTCCCCATGTTAACGAGCTCAATATAGCTCACCATGTTGACGAGTTCAATGTAACTCACCCTGTTAGCACTGCTAACGAGCTCACTGCAGCTCACCCTGTTAGCACTGCTAACGAGCTCACTGTAGCTTACCATGTTCACGAGTTCAATATAGCTCGATCTGTTAATGAGCTCAATACTGCTCACAATGTTAATTCGAGTACATTTTGCTCACAATTAGCTTAGTCCCTTACTTAGGTAGGTTAGAAATTCAAACCATTTATTTAAGTAGGTTTAGGGACTTTAGTAGTGTCAACTGAGTACTAGCCTAATCTGTACTCACCATTAATTACAGTTGACTATACTTATAGAGACTGATTTAATAAACTCAAATTCATGTAAAGGTGATTTTGTATTAACAAGTTTACAGTGTCAAGCCTATGAGTTACCATTTAATTAGCTCATAAGTCAGAATGACTAGGCTACTAATCTCACTGTCGACTCAGAATTTTCCTTGATTTTAATGAATAAACTTTTCAGTTCTCTACTTTCCTATTATTTTAGCTAGTTAGCAAATTAGTTGTACCATCAGTCAGAATGACTACTGCACGGCAGTGCACATTAAATTCAATTTCCTCATTTGAATTTGGGGTGATCATGATGCTGCGTGATGTTATTGTCTAGTAACCCAATAGTTACAAGTCACAGCGACCCTAGAGAGTGACCTTACTGTAGTGTCATAGTCTCCTTGATCTTGAATGACTAATAATATTTTATTGTATAATTATACAATAGTGTTATCAGTTCTTAGGAACTGATAACTTATTCTGAGTTTACCTACGATTCAGCAGCTACGTAATACACCATTACATGTCACTGCGACCCTAGTTGTTGAGTTTATTGTGAGCTTTAGAGGGTTCCTAATTACCGATAATTTAATCATTTAATGTTTCAATATTTAATACATGTTTCCACTAAGGGAAACTACAAGCCTATTATAAGTTCTCAACTAAGAGCAATTCTTTAATTATTGTGTAGGCTATAAATAACATGTTTCATTTGACATGTAAATAGCAAGACTCAAGTTCTTGTAAGTCCTTGATAAATCCGGGACGTTCGTTATGTGTGTACTAACATACTAATGTACTAATCTTAATATCACTTCGGGATAGGTCAGTACTCCACAGTACACTACGACCCTAGAATCCTCCCACCGGAGTTATGTTGGAAATTTCCAACACCGATTACAACACTGTTGTATTCTCATTACTTATTACTAACTCTACTAATTATTGTAGTAAGTAAAATTAACACCACGTAGAATTCTCATGTACTAATAATTTCATCTGTGCAGTGGGCTAGAATTCTCACGTCATCCGACGCCAGTATTGCGTCAGATTTCCTTGCAATAAAAACATTATATCCAATGTATCTGAGAATTAAATTGATTCTCTATAACCAAGGCATTCTGTATGATAATTAATTACAGATGAATTGACCTCCAACTAAAAGCCGAATAGAGCGTTGGAGTCATAGCGATTATCTAGTAATAAAAGTTAATGTCATGAGTGAATGCCATGGGGAGACATTAATTCCTCTCCCTTATACGTTTACTATCACTAAATTGGCAAATAATAATATTGTCCTCTTCTAAATAATAAACCCGTCCAGTCTTCAACATTTCAAGCGTAAATGCGAGAAATACTAATATTCATGACAATAATTTGTCTAATGAACGCGAGACGCGGCGTGGGGTGGAGAGGCACGCCAGTACACGTGGAGGGAAGCTTTGAGACAGACCTACCCGTATCGTGCTCACGAGGAGACGCCATTGCCCAGCCATCAGGGTAGACGTTAGCCATCCTCAGATGAAAGTCGCCACTGTGAGGCGTGAACAATCTTGCAGATAATATCTTCAACTGGTGCTGGTGTAACATAAGGAACCTTTTTAATCTGGTTCTTGACTACACGTGACCAGCCAGTGAAGCGCGCCATTATCCAGGATAAGCTGAAGCCGGAGCCTGGGACGCGAATTTCGGCAATCTTAAAACTTATAGTGCCCATATTAGCTAAGTATCTTCTCTTTATTTGATGCATCCGGTAAAGTGTAGTGTAGTAGCTGGGTGATTGACCGTGACGACGCATGTTAACACCAAACCACAGGTTATTAATTATTTATCACCTGTAACTCGTAATTTCTTGAATATAGAGATTCAGTAGTTTAATTAGTTGCTACTGTAAATATTTGTCTTGCAGCACGTGAGAAGAATTCTCCCTGCCGCCTTCTCCCATGTTAATCCATCGCATTCGTCAGCCAGCCGAGCCCAGGGAATTAGAGGAAACGTCGTGGCTTACATAAAGGAATCGTCTTTAAGCTAAGATTTCTTTGTATTTATTCATGAAATTTCTGAAATTACTTATACGCAGAATTCCTTTGGATTAACATGTGTTTATTGTGACTATCATTACTATACTTATAATCTATGTTCCCATTCATGGTAATGACATTAGTTTCACTATAATTCATAGGATTAGATTATTATAATTTGGATTAGTGAACGAACCACACTAGTTCCTGGACGTACTGACTTCCAGTAATAACCCCCCAATGTAGGTGTTTGAGGGTTTGATTCATTTAATTATACAGCCCATTAATTATTTTTATGATCATATTCTCTAGTATTTTATCCATAGTTACTGGTTCATCTAGGAATTATCTAATGATTAGAAATTCTCAGTTTCCCTCTTTACTATAAAAGCGGGTGGTCCTTCGTAATTTTATTTACTACATTAATATTTAAATAATCAGATTCAAACCCCAAATGTCCCACACGTAGTAGTGAGGGCGGCGGGCGCCTCGAGGTACTGAGGTACTGGGGTACACGCTCGTGGCGGCTGGCGGCGGCTGTGGTACCATGCAGGTACACTTGTGGTAAAGTCACACACAGGTTACTTAGGCGGCGGCACTGCCTTAGTTCACTCTAAGTCATTCACAACGATCTTTGTCACCAGGGGTTACCTGATACCAGTCTGTTTCGCTCTGGAGATTTGTCACTTTAGGCTTCTGAATAATATATTCACACTCGTGATTCTGGGCGAGTGTATAGTATATTCTTCAGATGCTGAGATAACTTGACGGTGAGAAAGAAACGGTGTTCAATCTATTGGCCGGTAGAACAGAACACGTTCTCTAGGTTTGGTGTCCCTCACTTGAATGGTTTTTGAAGGGGTGCCGGGCATCTCGTGGCACACAACACAAAAAGAGTTACAATTTGACCAATAGCATTGCAGCAATTGGGCGGGAACCAATCATAATGACCGTTCGATGAGCAGTAGCAGGAGTGACGTCATGAAAACGTCACGACCACGTCATAGCTATTATTTGCCGTCGCGCCGGTTGACCCCAGAGGTCAGACGGTCTGGCGTCTACCCTGTCTCTCACGCGGGCACCAGCCGTGTACTCACTGACCCTTTGGTGGCAAGTATGCTTAACTCCCTGTACTTCCTTCCTGGACATACGGCGGCCTCCGTATTATGAAAGTGTTCCTGGTTAAGTGGGCATTCTGGAGATACCCAACATGCCAGGTCACTATCCAGGGTTAACAGAAATAGGACCTTGTGTACAAGATTGGTGCACTGAGCACAGCAATGAGCCATTCAAGTCAGCTGTGGGAGAATCTTGAGAGACACTCTCTCACAAGGACCCTAGATTTGCAGAGCATTTCTACTTTGCTTAATTTGCACTTTTTGTAATGCAGTACAGTATTAAAAAGATATTTGTTTCTCGTATGGTGCCCATGGGGTTCTGTCTGTTAGAGCCCTCTAAGAAGCACTTAAGGTAGTGATGAGCATTGTTGCAGTTCAAAACTTAATAAATATATATTACACTTTAGATGATGTGCAACGACTTAAAATTAACCTTATTGAAAGATTGCCGAGAGCTGTCTGGGATTGGAGTTCATTATTGATCTAATTGCCGATTGATATTGAGTAATTAGGACGTCAAAGGTGATTTTGGGTTGTAGAACCCCAGGCCCAGCTACCCTAAGTTATAGGTAGATGAGATATGTACCTCATCTACCCATAAGGATTTGGGTAGATGAGCGAATCATCTAGATGAGTGTTATTGGGGCAGGGCAAGGTACATAATATCTTATTTTAGAGAAAAGAATGCTTATGGTCTTAAAAACTTTTGTTATATTTCATATGTGGCAATGGGATTTCAGCTTGATATCATTTTGAACTCCAACGAATTTTCCATCTTCTCTATTCTTAATTTGGGTATTGTTAATTTGATTGGTGGACCTATGACTAGGTCCACCATATGGTCAACAATATGAAGAACATTTTACCAATGTTAACGGTGAGTTTGTTAACAGCCACAGATGGACTTTCTTTAGTTCAGCATTCACTATCATTTAGAGTAAGTGGGTTAATAAATCTAATATATGAGGAGATTAATGATCAAGTAAGTAAGTAATTATCAAAAGAAGGCACCAAGCCAGGAAGGCTATGTAGACCAATGATCAAATGCATCTTAACTTCTGCCAGAATAAAATTACATACTCCGCTGATTCTCTAGATGTTATGATGATTCGATGGCTACCAGAAATAAACCTCACAGGCTTTCATAATGATGAAAAATAAACATGTCTAATACAGTTAAAATAGGCCTTACCTCTTCTTTTTGGTAAGGAAAGGTCTGCCACTGCCAAGCCAGACGATTGAGCAGTGCTCTGTGAGATAATCTGACCCCCTTGGGAATACCACTAGAGCCTGAAGTGTAAAATATTGCTGCAATAGAGGACCCAGTGAGAGCCACACCAACCTCTTGAGCTGTCAGGTCATCACCTCTTTCCAAGTCGATCTATGATGGAAAAGTTATTTCTTCAAACATTTTTGCAATAATATAAATAATAATAATTTATTAATACACTATACATAATAACATATTATAGTGGTTCCTCTGTAAGAACAGAGGTTGCACATTAAATAAAACCACTAATACACAAAATGTTTAGGCCATAATTATTAAATAATTGTTAAATAATTTATAGAGTCACAGGGAAAACACACAATACTAAATAAGAAGTAACCTCTTAATTATTATAATTTACTAAAACGGCTGCAGTTGATGAATTCAAGCGACCCCCAGGTATTAACCACCTGGTTGACCAGACGACCAACCGGGCCGCGAAGCCGTTAATCCTCGGAAGCTACACAAGGTAGAGGAAGCTAAACATACAAGCTAAGGTAGCCAGTCACTTACAAATACAGCGTCTAAATCTTTATTTGCATGTAACTAACAGTATATGTTCAAACTCTCTATGGAAATTGGAGTAGGCCTACTGTATACTATACACTCACGATCTTATTGTTTAAAATGTGTTTTTCAGTGCAATGCATATAGGCATAACAGGAGTAACATTCTTAGTTCTTTTTTAGTACAGTACCTACTATATTGCATTGATTTTCACCTTATGTAACAATGTTAAAATTTTGGATCTGTAATACAGGGAAATTTTCCTTTCCCACTCAGCACTATCATTTGCTTGAAGTTGCAATACTGTTTTGCATATCTAATTTCATTTACACTTTACTGACGGAACAATCTATTTGATATAGAAATTGGCAAATTTATTTTAGCTCATTATTTTATGTGATTGGGTTTATAGTACAGTACACAAAAAATTATCAAAGGTTCCAACTGATCTTATTTTTTACTTTTCATCACTATTAATTTCTTACCATTAATGACTAATGGTAGCTAACTACTATTTCTACAATACTGTATCTATGAATACTATAGCTGTACTTATGGTTGTAGATATATTTATTTATTTATATATATACAAGAAGGTACATTGGGTTCATGAGAGTACAGAGACTTGAAGTTTACATTCTTGTAAAGCCACTAGCACGCATAGCGTTTCGGGCAGATCTTTAATCTAACATAATTTAATTTAACAGAATTAATGGCATTACCTCTGCCTGTAGGTCCTCAAGGTGAAGAATTGGCACATTGTTCTTCAGCTGTGGGCTGGTGTGGTCAGTGTGGATGGCTGGAGGGTGACCATGGGCAAGCAGTAGAGCAGGCTTCGAGTCCTTCAGTATATGGGTCACACGGGCCTCGGGAAACATCACTTCGAGAGGCAGATATGCTGCTCCTGCCTTGTCATAGGTTAAATTTTAAGCAGATTAGATATCTTATTAATTTGGTTACTGCATTATTTTTTATTTGTATTAATGAGGTACAATTTGAGCGCATAGTAATTATAAGATACTGCTCGGGTAATGAAGGGCACATTTTCAATACCCACTATTAATGTGTACTTCACTATATTCATCACTTCACTATACTTCATCAGTTTATTCATTATATTCATCACTGTATCCATCTTCAGGTATGTTTATTGAGACAATAAGGATACAGTACATCTCAAAATGATTGAGTAGCTTAGGATATTTCTACCTTCCAATAACCATCATAACTTCACACACACATCCTTCAACACTGTAATCATCTACACTATACAAGACCATCCTCAACACTGTAATCATCTACACTATACATGACCATCCTCAACACTGTAATCATCTACACTATAAATGACCATCCTCAACACTGTAATCATCTGCACTATACATGACCATCCTCAACACTGTAATCATCTACACTATACATGACCATCCTCAACACTGTAATCATCTGCACTATACAAGACCATCCTCAACACTGTAATCATCTACACTATACATGACCATCCTCAACACTGTAATCATCTGCACTATACATGACCATCCTCAACACTGTATCCATCTTCATACTGTTTTCATTATTATAATCATCTTCACTACCCACATACCCCCTCTACAGCCAGCGTCACTATTTAGCTCTTCTTTACCACCTTCCCTTTCCTTCACCCCCTTCCTTACCCTTCACCACCTTCCTTACCCTTCACCCCCTTCCTTACCCTTCACACCCTTCCTTACCCTTCACCACCTTCCTTACCCTTCACCCCCCTTCCTTACCCTTCACCCCCTTCCTTACCCTTCACCCCCTTCCTTACCCTTCACCCCCTTCCTTACCCTTCACCCCCTTCCTTACCCTTCACCACCTTCCTTACCCTTCACCCCCCTTCCTTACCCTTCACCCCCTTCCTTACCCTTCACCCCCTTCCTTACCCTTCACCACCTTCCTTACCCTTCACCCCCCTTCCTTACCCTTCACCCCCTTCCTTACCCTTCACCCCCTTCCTTACCCTTCACCCCCTTCCTTACCCTTCACCCCCTTCCTTACCCTTCACCACCTTCCTTACCCTTCACCCCCTTTCCTTACCCTTCACCCCCTTCCTTACCCTTCACCCCCTTCCTTACCCTTCACCCCCTTCCTTACCCTTCACCACCTTCCTTACCCTTCACCCCCCTTCCTTACCCTTCACCCCCTTCCTTACCCTTCACCACCTTCCTTACCCTTCATCCCCCTTCCTTACCCTTCACCCCCTTCCTTACCCTTCACCCCCTTCCTTACCCTTCACCCCCTTCCTTACCCTTCACTACCTTCCTTACCCTTGACCCCCTTCCTTACCCTTCACCCCCTTCCTTACCCTTCACCCCCTTCCTTACCCCTTACCACCTTCCTTACCCTTCACCACCTTCCTTACCCTTCACCCCCTTCCTTACCCTTCACCCCCTTCCTTACCCTTCACCCCCTTCCTTACCCTTCACCACCTTCCTTACCCTTCACCCCCTTCCTTACCCTTCACCCCCTTCCTTACGCTTCACCCCCTTCCTTACCCTTCACCACCTTCCTTACCCTTCACTACCTTCCTTACCCTTCACCATATACCTTTACCCTTCACCACAACCTTTACTCTTCACCAATTTCCCTTCATCACTGCAATCATCTTCACAACACACACACAACAAACGTAGTTTTTTGTCACAGGAGTGTATACAAACGCAGTGATTAAGTGTATAATGATCTCCTACCGCGGTAGAGCAATTAAGAAAGCAAAAATAAGGTCGAGTGGCAAGATCAATGTGTACCGTTGGGTCAACCTAGCCAGGACCTACGATTTGCTTGCTGAGTATTGTGTTGTGAAGAGGATTGTAGCATTGTAGTGATTGACCCCCCAAAGTGTGTGCACCGTTTAGGATCGTATACAAAGTTGCACATAGTGGCTGACGACCAGTGAGGAAGATAGGAACGAATTGTATACTAGGAGCACGTGGAGACAACCAGGAGCACGTGGAGACAACCAGGAGCACGTGGAGACAACCAGGAGCACGTGGAGACAACATTGATACCAAGGCAGAGGAGAGGACAGGCGACCAACCCCGTCATAAGTACATCTCCTCAAACTCACCTAGGCGTGCTTGCTCTGGGTGAGCTGACGGTAGGTACCCCTCTCTAGGTCATCAATAAGGTGTACAGAGTGACTTAAAATAAATAAGTTAAAATCAGGGAAGAGTCATCAAGTTTTTTTGGATCCCCTCCCATGTTGGAATATGTGGGAATGAACGAGCAGATGTGCTGGCTGCTGAAGGCACTGCAGGAGATCATATTGAATACTTCATACCCAAGACTCTACTACAAATTAGAGGTATTGTCAGGCAAAATCACCGTGACAAGGTAACTGAGGAAAGGTGGATAGAAGCACAAACCATTGAATCTGTACGATGGTACAACATGGATGCCGCTGGCAATCCCAATCATTATGGCCGAAGATGAGGAGGACGAGGGAGAGAATCAGTAATAGCGAGAATCCGTCTTGGATACAAATATCCATGGAGATATGGAATGGAAACAACATTTGATCAACGAAGTTGCAGAATCTGTGGTGAGAGTGATGGACACCGCCTTGACCACTATCTACGTGAATGTGAACACCTGAGACATCAGAAGTATGTGTAGAATAATACACCACACATTGTTTGAGTTAGGAAAACACTTTTTGTCAAATATTGATACTGTTCTTAAAAAATTTCCCTATTTTGCACCCGCAAGATAACGTAAACTTTTACGGGTTGACAGATGTTAATCTTCTTGTTTGAGGAGCTGTTCACCTGAGACAGTTAAGCAAGTCCCAGCTGTGTCTGGGTACAAGTGACAGGATGAACCACCCAGAGGGTTTTCTTCCTATTGGGGAGAGTTGTACATGCTGCTATGGCGGTATGTCCACTCACAAGTTGAATGGCGTTGCCCAATAAACTCTCCCCTCGGGGCAAAATTTAAATTTAATTTAAGTAGGGCTAAATATCTCACATATACAACTCCTTGTGGCTCACTCTGGTTCAGGGTTTGACATTGACATGCTACCCCTGGTGACCGCTCACCCATCCCCCCAACTTCCCACGCCTCACACTGTCCCAAGACACCCCCTTCCCCTTCCCCTATACACAAACACCCCCCCCCCGCACTCACAAACACACACACACACACACACACACACACACACACACACACATACACACACACACACACACACACACATACACACACACACACACACACACACACACACACACACATGCACACACGCACACACACGCACACACACTCGGTCCTATCTTGTTTCTGATATATGTAAATGATCTCCCGGAGGGTATCGATTCATTTCTCTCAATGTTTGCGGACGATGCTAAAATTATGAGAAGGATTAAAACAGAAGAGGACTGTTTGAGGCTTCAAGAAGACCTAGACAAGCTGAAGGAATGGTCGAACAAATGGTTGTTAGAGTTTAACCCAACCAAATGTAATGTAATGAAGATAGGTGTAGGGAGCAGGAGGCCAGATACAAGGTATCATCTGGGAGAGGAAATTCTTCAGGAGTCAGAGAAGGAAAAAGACTTGGGGGTTGATATCACGCCAGACCTGTCTCCTGCAGCACATATCAAGCGGATAACATCAGCGGCATATGCCAGGCTGGCCAACATACGAACGGCATTCAGAAACTTGTGTAAAGAATCATTCAGAACTTTGTATACCACATATGTCAGGCCAATCCTGGAGTATGCAGCCCCAGCATGGAGTCCATATCTAGTCAAGGATAAGACTAAACTGGAAAAGGTTCAAAGGTTTGCCACCAGACTAGTACCCAAGCTGAGAGGTATGAGCTACGAGGAGAGACTACGGGAATTAAACCTCACTTCGCTGGAAGACAGAAGAGTTAGGGGGGACATGATCACCACATTCAAGATTCTGAAGGGGATTGATAGGGTAGATAAAGACAGTCTATTTAACACAAGGGGAACACGCACAAGGGGACACAGGTGGAAACTGAGTGCCCAAATGAGCCACAGAGATATTAGAAAGAACTTTTTTAGTGTCAGAGTGGTTGACAAATGGAATGCATTAGGGGGTGATGTGGTGGAGGCTGACTCCATACACAGTTTCAAGTGTAGATATGACAGAGCCCGATAGGCTCAGGAATCTGTACACCTGTTGATTGACGGTTGAGAGGCGGGACCAAAGAGCCAGAGCTCAACCCCCGCAAACACAACTAGGTGAGTACAACTAGGTGAGTACACACACACACACACACACACACACACACACACACACACACACACACACACACGGCTACGGTGGTAGCCATGAGCCGGTAGGGGACACACACACACGATTAGTGAGGTCCGCGGAAATTCGTCAATTTCTCGTGACAATAAAGGAGTATATCACTAGCGATAGTGCGAAGAAACCAAAGTGGAGCTAGTGGCATCACCAGTGCATATAAGTGTGGAGGACTGCGTGGAGCAACCTGACTCTACGGCCAGGTGGGACGACCCGCCGTGGAACTGCCTAATTGTGTTTGTTGGCTGGTGTCTGTGATCAGTGGTACAGTAAATTAGTGAACTGTCACACAACGATACAGTGACTGACTCCAGAGCTTTGTGTAGACAGAGAAGAACCGACCTCATCAATCTACTAGCACTTAGTGAATCACTTATTGGGAGACCACGACGGATAACCATCGTCATCATACATCGTCCTTACTCATCTAGTTGTGTGAGCGGAAAAGCAGACTGGTATGTACCCCCTCTATGGTCAATTAATCAGGTGTACAGATTGAGGTAAAATATTATCAAATTCTTGTTCAGGATATCATATATATTTAAAAATCTCAAAGTGGCTCATTTTGGCGTGTGCCACTTAAGGGAACTCGTGGCACACGCACGCACGCCCGCCCACGTACGTATGCACGCACACAAGCGTGCACATGCTAAAACACACACACACACACACACAGACACACATACTCAAGGCGGTGTCCAGAAGAGTAAGGGTAGACATGATCACAACCTACAAAATACTCAGAGGAATCGACCGGGTAAACAAGGATAAACTATTCAACACTGGTGGGACGCGAACAAGGGGACACAGGTGGAAACTGAGTACCCACATGAACTACAGAGACGATAGAAGGAACTTTTTCAGTGTCAGAGTAGTTAACGGATGGAATGCACTAGACAGTGATGTGGTGGAGGCTGACTCCATACACAGTTTTAAATGTAGATATGATAGAGCCCAGTAGGCTCAGGAATCTGTACACCAGTTGATTGACAGTTGAGAGGCGGGACCAAAGAGCCAAAGCTCAGCCCCCACAAGCACAAATAGGTGAGTACAAATAGGTGAGTACACACACACACACACACACACACACACACACACACACACACACACACACACACACACACACACACACACACACACACACACACAAACATTTAGTCAGGGGAAAAAGTATTAACACCTGGGAACAGGGGATAGGACATTACTATACCCCACCCCCCCTCGTATAACCCCACCTGACCTGATCTGACTTGGTCGCTATCCCCCCTCCCCCCACCCCCAGTCCCGTGAATCCCCCATACACACACTCTTCCCCTCCCCACTCTCTCCCCCTCTCTCCCTCTCCCACTCCCTCTCTCCCACTCTCTCTCTCCCTCTCTCTATCTCTCTCCCACTCTCTCTCTCCCACTCTCTATCTCTCTCCCACTCTCTCTCTCTCCCACTCTCTATCTCTCTCCCGCTCTCTCCTCCCTTGCTGTCCCAACCCTCCCTCCCTCTCTCTCTCTCTCTCTCTCTCTCTCTCTCTCTCTCTCTCTCTCTCTCTCTCTCTCTCTCTCTCTCTCTCTCTCTCTCTCTCTCTCTCTCTCTCCCTCTCTTTCCTTCCCCCCCTCTGTGCCCACTCACACACACACCTCCCCCCTCTCTCCCTCACCCCGTCTCTCCCTCACCCGCTCTCTCCCTCTCCATCTCTCTCCCTCTCCTCTCTCTCCCTCTCTTCTCCCTCTCTCTCTCTCTCCCTCCCTCCTCTCTCTCCATCTCCTCCCCCCCTCCCCTTCTACTTTCTTCTCACTTCAGTGGAAGGGACGGATCGCCCCCACCCACCCATTTATCTCTCCCATTATCACTCCCTTTCTCTCTCTCTCTTTCTCTCTCTCTCTTTCTCTCTCTCTCTCTCTCTCCCTCCCCCATCCCGCTCTGCCCTCCTGACAAATCCTATCACAGCACAACTATAGGAACTGGGGCAAGCATGACAGCCAGAGGTACCAGGGGAACAGGGAAGAGTCAAGGCGATGAAATGAATGAAATGTTCGCCCAGTTTCTGGAGGACATGAAGAGTGAGATGCAAGAAATGATGCAGGAAATGAAGAATGAAATAAGCAATCTGAAAAGAGAGCTGACAGCAGCAAAGGAGGAGATTAGAGCCCTCAAAGAGAATGGTATCGAGGCTGAGACTCAGAAAATCATCCAGGGAGAAGGTAGTAATAGTTTTTTGGATGAGAATGCCACAATAAAAGCAACATTTCCAGAAATACTAAAAAAAAATAACTGAAGTAATGACTGCAGTGATGGAGGTGGCCATGAAAGCAGCCACCTCACAGGAGGCGGCACGCTCCACTAGCCAACTGCTGGGAAGGAACAGATCAGTGGTTGCTGTGGGTATTAAAGAGCAGGAAGGCTCTAATATAACAGAGTGAAATGACAAGGACAAAGCAGCAGTGAATGAAGTACTAAAGGCACTAGACATGGAAGGGGCTGAGCATAGCATTGAGAAGGTTTTCAGGGTAGGTTGGTACAACAAAGACAGAGACCGAGTGATAAAGATAGTGTTTGCAAACGAGAGCACAAAGGAGAAAATTCTATCAAGGAAGAACTCCCTGAAAAACGTGGGAAAATTAAAAAATGTATTCCTCCAGAGAGACATGACACGGGAGGAGAGAGCCTTAGTGGCAGAAGCAAGGAAGAGGCGCAGGGCGAGAGGGGAAAACCAGGAAGTCACAGCTCCCAACACAACACCCCCAGAGGCGAGGGGGGAACCCACAACCAGCTACCCAGTAACACCAAAGGGGAGGACAACCCCGCCACCCTCCTCTGCATAGAAAACCGCCCTACCCCAAACCCTCCCTGCCCCCACTGAAATGTTCAGCCAAATCTCCCTCCTGCCACACCCAATCCCCACCCTTCTACCCCTCCCCTCCTCCCGCCGAGTCCTCCCTTCCTCCTTTCCTTCCTGTCCTCCCTCTCCTTTCACCCCATATCCTCCCTGTCCCTCCCCTTTCACTGGATCCCCCGCCCCTCATCCCAGTATCCTCTAAGACCCTGTTCTCCACCTCACAGGTCCTCACACCCATGGAACAGCTTCCCCTACCAGCAGAACACTCACCAGCCCCTCATCCCAGTATCCTCTAAGACCCTGTTATCCACCTCACAGGTCCTCACACCCATGGAACAGCTTCCCACACCAGCAGAACACTCACCAAGGAGGCGATTTGAGAAGGGACAGAAGAAAGTGAGCTTCAAGGCAATGTACACTAACATAGATGGGATTACAAATAAAACAAGTGAACTCGGAGAATGGGCACTAGAAGAAAACCCAGACATAATAGCACTCACAGAAACAAAGCTAACGAAAACCATAACAAGAGCAGTGTTTCCACAGGGCTACTATGTAGTGAGGAAAGAGAGATAAGGGAGAGGAGGAGGTGGTGTAGCTTTGCTATTAAGAGAAGGTTGGAGAATCGAAGAGATGGTAATTCAGAACTGTGAAGGTTTCAGTGACTACATATCAGGCACCATAGCAACTGGAGAACAGAAAATTATAGTAGTAGTCATATATAAGCCCCCACCGAATGACAGAAGACCCAGACAGAAATATGATAGAAACAACTTGGCCACCATCAATATAATAGAGAGAGCAGCTTCTGTGGCAAGCAGGAACGGATCCAGAATACTAATCATGGGAGACGTCAACCATGGAAAGATAGATTGGGGGAACAGAGACCCACATGGAGGCCCAGACACATGGATAGCTAAGCTGCTGGATGTGGCAACAAGAAACTTTCTAAGTCAACACGTCAAGGGACCGACAAGAACGAGAGGAGGGGATGAACCAGCCTTGCTTGATCTGATATTTACCCTAAATGAGTCGGATATAGGGGAAGTAAAGTTGGAAGCTCCCTTGGGAATGCGTGATCATAGTGTATTGAGCTTTGAGTACCTAGTTCAGCTAGGATTTATCACCCCCAAAAAAGAACTGGGAAAGAAAGGGCTGGCGTATCGAAAGGGAAACTATGAGGAGATGAATAAATTTCTATGGAATATACATTGGGACACAGAACTCAGAACCAAGTCCGTACAAGACATGATGGACTATGTCACCCAAAAATGTCAGGAGGCTCTAAGCAGGTTTGTCCCAGCCCGACAGGAAAAAACAGAGAAGCAAAGGAAGAATCCGTGGTTTAATAGGGAATGTATGAAAGCACAGGAGCTGAACAAAAGGGCATGGAGGAAGTTCCGTAATATCAGAACACCAGAAAGTAGAGAGAGAGAGAGATATCAGATAACCAGGAACGAGTATGTTAGTGTGAGAAGAGCAGTTGAGAAAGGTATGAAAATGATATAGCTAATAAAGCCAAGACCGAACCAAAGCTACTACACAGTCACATCAGGAGAAAGACAACAGTGAAGGAACAGGTGCTGAAACTTAGGGTGGGCGAGGACAGGTACACAGAGAATGACAAAGAGGTGTGTGAAGAGCTCAACAAAAGGTTCCAGGAGGTCTTTACAATAGAACAGGGAGAAGTCACGACAGTAGGAGGGGTGGCAGCAAACCAGGCGACCTTGGAAAGGTTCGAAATTACAAGAGATGAGGTCAAGAAGCACCTATTGGAGCTGGATGGGAGAAAAGCTGTTGGGCCGTATGGAATCTCACCATGGGTATTGAAAGAGTGTGCAGGAGCACTTTGCCTGCCACTCTCCATAGTGTATAGTAGGTCACTGGAAACGGGAGACCTACCAGAAATATGGAAGACTGCTAATGTAGTAACAATATACAAAAAGGGTGACCGACAAGAGGCACTGAACTACAGGCCAGTGTCTTTAACTTGTATACCATGCAAGGTGATGGAGAAGATGGTGAGAAAAAACCTAGTAACACATCTGGAGAGAAGAGACTTCGTGACAACCCATCAACATGGGTTCAGGGAGGGTAAATCTTGCCTTACAGGCTTGATAGAATTCTATGATCAGGTGACAAAGATTAAGCAAGAAAGAGAAGGATGGGCGGACGGCATTTTTTTGGACTGTCGGAAAGCCTTTGACACAGTACCTCATAAAAGGTTGATGCATAAGCTGGAGAAACAGGCAGGAGTAACTGATAGGGCGCTCCAGTGGATAAGGGAGTACCTAAGCAATAGGATGCAGAGAGTTACAGTGAGGGGTGAGACCTCAGAATGGCGTGAAGTCACCAGTGGAGTCCCACAGGGCTCTGTACTTGGACCTATCCTGTTTCTGATATACGTAAATTATCTCCCAGCAAGTATAGACTCATTCCTCTCAATGTTTGCTGACGACGCCAAAATTATGAGAAGGATTAAGACAGAGGAGGACAGTTTGAGGCTTCAAGAAGACCTGGAGAAGCTGCAGGAATGGTCGAACAAATGGCTGTTAGAGTTTAACCCAAGCAAATGTAAAGTAATGAAGATAGGGGTAGGAAGCCGGAGACCTGATACAAGGTATCATTTGGGAGATGCAATACTTCAAGAGTCAGAGAGAGAGAGAGAAAGACCTGGGGGTTGATATCACGCCAATCTGTCCCCTGAAGCTCATATCAAGAGGATAACATCAGCAGCATATGCCAGGTTGGCTAACATAAGAAAGGCCTTTAGAAACTTGTGTAAGGAATCTTTCAGAACATTATATACCACATATATCAGACCAATCCTGGAGTATGCGGCTCCAGCAGGAGTATATCTAGTCAAGCATAAGACTAAACTGGAAAAGGTTCAAAGGTTTGCCACCAGACTAGTACCCCGAGCTAAGAGGTATGAGCTACGAGGAGAGACTACGGGAATTAAACCTCACTTCGTTGGAAGACAGAAGAGTTAGGGGGGACATGATCACCACATTCAAGAACCTCAAGGGAATCGACAGGGTTGATAAAGACAGGCTGTTTAACACAAGGGGCACATGCACTAGGGGACACAGGTGCAAGCTGAGTGCCCAAATGAGCTACAGAGATATAAGAAAGAACTTTTTTAGTGTCAGAGTGGTTGACAAATGGAATGCATTAGGAAGCTATGTGGTGGAGGCTTACTCCATACACAGTTTTATGTGTAGATATGATAGAGGCCAATAGGCTCAGGAACCTGTACACCTGTTGATTGACGGTTGACAGGCGGGACCAAAGAGCCAGAGCTCAACCCCCGCCAGCACAACTAGGTGAGTACACACACACACACACACACACACACACACACACACACACACACACACACACACACACACACACACAGACTGGAAAAGGTGCAAAGACATGCTACGAAGTGGCTCCCAGAACTGAAGGGCAAGAGCTACGAGGAGAGGTTGGAAGCATTAAACATCCCAAAACTAGAAGACAGAAGAAAAAGAGGTGATATGATCACTACGTACAAAATAGTAACAGGAATTGATAAAATCGACAGGGAAGGATTCCTGAGACCTGGCACTTCAAGAACAAGAGGTCATAGATTTAAACTAGCTAAACACAGATGCCGAAGAAATATAAGAAAATTCACCTTCGCAAATAGAGTGGTAGACGGTTGGAACAAGTTAAGTGAGAAGGTGGTAGAGGCCAAGACCGTCAGTAGTTTCAAAGCGTTATATGACAAAGAGTGCTGGGAAGACGGGACACCACGAGCGTAGCTCTCATCCTGTAACTACACTTAGGTAATTACACACACACATTCTATTTTATACAGAATAGCAGAATAGGAGATGATGTACTTAATGAAGCGGACAGAGAGAAAGATCTAGGAGTTGATATCACACCAAACCTGTCTCCTGAAGCCCACATAAAAAGAATAGTGTCTGAGGCATATACGAGGCTGGCTAACATCAGAACAGCGTTCAGGAACCTGTGTAAGGAATAATTCAGAATCTTGTACACCACATATGTAAGACCAATCCTGGAGTATGCGGCCTCAGCATGGAGCCCGTATCTTCTCAAGCACAAGACGAGGCTGGAAAAAGTCCAAAGGTATGCCACTAGACTAGTCCCAGAACTAAGAGGCATGAGTTACGAGGAAAGGCTGCGGGAAATGCACCTTACGACACTGGAAGACAGAAGAGTAAGGGGAGAATTGATCACAACCTACAAAATCCTCAGAGGAATCAGCCGGGTAAACAAGGATAAACTACTCAACACTGGTGGGACGTGAACAAGGGGACACAGGTGGAAACTGAGTACCCACATGAGCCACAGAGACGTTAGAAGGAACTTTTTCAGTGTCAGAGTAGTTAACGGATGGAATGCATTAGGCAGTGATGTGGTGGAGGCTGACTCCATACACAGTTTCAAATGTAGATATGATAGAGCCCAGTAGGCTCAGGAATCTGTACACCAGTTGATTGACAGTTGAGAGGCGGGACCAAAGAGCCAAAGCTCAACCGCCGCAAGTACAAATAGGTGAGTACACACACACACACACACACACACACACACACACACACACACACACACACACACACACACACACACACACACACACACACACACACACACACACACACACACACACGCACACACACACACACACACACAATCCTGCAATGGATGCAATCTTTCAAGAGGGGTACCAGGTGATAAGAAAAGAAAGGACACTGAGACAGGGAGGGGGAGTGGCCTCGTTATAAAGGGAAAATGAATGTTTGATGAGCTGGAAAATCCGGGTAATAATGAAAGCACGATCTCCATACATGGAACTCTGACAGTGGATGGGAAGAAGATTGTAATCTTGATACTAAACAATCCCCCACCAAACAATAGAAGGCCCAGGCAGGAGTATGATGACAGCAACAAGACATGTATAGATGAACTGCAGAGGGCAGCAACAATAGTGTAGAGAATGAGAGCGAAGCTGCTGGTCATGGGGGACTTAAATCACGGAGAGATAGATTGGGAAAAGAGGAATCCCCATGGCGGGGAGGAGACCTGGGGAGCAAATCTGGTAGACGTTATTGACAGGAATTTCCTAACACAGCATGTGAAGGAAGACACTAGGGAAAGAGGAGGGGATACGCCCAGGCTATTAGACCTCATTTTCACCCAGAATGTAGAAGACATCGAGCATTTGGAACATGAAATACCAATAGGAGCCAATGACCATTGTGTCCTAGTTTTTGACTACATGATGGAACTTAAAACTGTGACCAAAGAACAAGAGGTCCGGGAAAGGAGACTTGATTACAGAAAAGGGGATTACAGAAGGATAAGGGACTACCTGGGAGAAGTGCAGTGGGAGGAAGAGATTAGAGGAAAAACAGTGCAAGGTATGATGAACCAATTCATATGGAAATGCAAGGAGGCTGAAGAGAGATTTATTCCAACAGTAAAGGAAAAAAAGCAGGAGGGAATATAATAACCCATGGTTTAATAGACAGTGTCAGGAAGCAAAAGTGAGAAGCAGGAGGGAGTGGAGACAGTACAGAGGACAACAGGATTAGATGTAACAGAGCTAGGAACGATTACATTAACATAAGACGAGTGTCGGAAAGAAATTATGAGAATGATATTGCAATCAAAGTGAAAAAGCAACCTAAATTACTACATAGCCATATAAGAAGGAAAATGTCGGTAAATGATCAAGTGACAAGATTGAGGAAAACAGAAGGGGCATACAGAGAAAGTGACAAGGAAATCTGCGAGGTACTGAATGCAAGTTTCCATGGAGTGTTCACAACCGAGCCTGAGTGGCTCCCATTGTTAGAAGAGATTACCCTAGATGAAAGACTATCAGATATAAAGGTGACAGCAGAGGAGGTAATGAAACAGTTGACAACACTTGATGCAACTAAAGCGGTTGGACCAGACAAAGTATCACCGTGGATACTAAAAGAGGAAGCGCAGGCTCTCAGCGTGCCTCTGGCAATGATCTCTAATGAGTCACATATGTAAGGAGAATTGCCCAGTTGCTGGAAGGAGGCAAATGTCGTTCCGATTTTCATGAAAGGTGATAGGGAGGAGGCACTTAACTACAGACCTGTATCACTGACAAGCATTCCCTGCAAAATACTTTAAATAATATTAAGGCTAAGACTTGTTGAGCACCTGGAGAGCATTGGGTTTGTACGTAAGCACCAACATGAGTTCTGGACAGGGAAATCATGCCTAACAAACCATTTAGAATTCTATGATAAGAAACAAGAATAAGGCAGGACAGAGAAGGCTGGGCAGACTGCATATTTCTTGACTGCCAAAAGGCTTTTGATACAGTACCGCACATAAGACTGCTATACAAACTTGAAAGGCAGGCAGGAGTAAGCGGAAAGGCCCTAGCATGGGTGAGGAACTACTTAACAGGAAGGAGCCAGAGGTTAATGGTAAAGGGCAAGAAGTCGGAATGGCTCAAGGATCGGAGCTGCGACCAATCCTCTTTCTAATTTACGTAAATGATATGTTTACAGGACTGGAATCCTACATGTCAATGTTTGCGGATGACGAAAAATTAATGAGTAGAGTTGTGACAGATGAGGATTGTAGGATCCTCCAAGAGGAATTAAACAGGTTGCAGAGATGGTCAGAGAAATGGCTACTGGAGTTCAACACGAGTAAATGTAAAGTTATGGAAATAGGATCAGGTGATAGGCGACCAAAGGGACAGTACACAATGAAGGGGAACTGCCTACCTGTAACGATTCGAGAAAGAGACCTGGAAATGGACGTAACACCGTATCTAGCTCCTGAGGCACATATAAATAGGATAATGACTGCAGCGTACTCTATACTGGCAAAAGTTAAAACATCATTAAGAAACCTAAGTAAGGAGGCATTTACGGCGCTTTACACTGCCTACGTGAGGCCAGTCTTAGAGTATGCCGCCTCATCATGAAGTCCCCATCTGAGGAAGCATACAAGGAAACTGGAAAAAGTTCAGAGGTTTGCAACGAGACTCGTCCCAGAGTTACGAGGGATGGGGTATGAGGAGTGCCTGAGGGAACTGTGCCTTACGACACTAGGCAGAACAAGGCAAAGGGGGACATGATAAGAACGTATAAAATACTCACGGGGATTGATAAAGTGGACATAGACGAAATGTTCACAAGGAATAGTAACAGAACGAGGGGACATGGTGGAAGCTGGAAACTCAGATGAGTCACAGGGATGTTAGGAAGTTTTCTTTTAGCGTGAGAGCAGTGGGAGAATGGAATGCACTTAAGGAACAGGTTGTGGAAGCAAATACTATTAATAATTTTAAAACTAGGTATGATAGGGAAATAGTTGACCAGACCACACACTAGAAGTTGAAGGGACGACGACGTTTCGGTCCGTCCTGGACCATTCTCAAGTCATTCGACTTGAGAATGGTCCAGGACGGACCGAAACGTCGTCGTCCCTTCAACTTCTAGTGTGTGGTCTAGTCAACATACTTCAGCCACGTTATTGTGACTCATCGCCTGCATAGGGAAATAGGACTCATTGCTGAAAACAACCAATGCTCGAAAGGCAAGATCCAAGATTCAATGCTCGATCCTGCAGACACAAATAGGTGAGTACAAATAGGTGACTACACACACACACACACACACATACACACACACACACACACACACACACACACACCGTTATGATCCCAGGTAGCCAAAAAACCGAGTCTCCCCTTTGAGAATTATTCTATCAATCCTGACCTGACTAGAAGGTCTAGGAAATATAGAGGTGATAACACAGATGTAAAATAGTTGGTCGGATTTAATAAACAATTTGAGATTATGGGCAGTGAATAAGAAAATAGATAAATGACTGGTTAGGAGATGTGAATAATTTGCTGGAGGCGTGAGGCTCGCTTCTGGAGGGCTTTGACACTCACTTGAGTGCCGGACATCGCAGGGTGAAGCCGTGCTTCGTTTGAGCTCCCGTCAGAAAGGAACCCCTAGTGATATATCTCCAAGAGAAGAGAAATGTGCAGACGTGCCAGCTGTGGAATCGAGCTGGGAACGTTGTGGTCTAAAGTCCTGGACGGCGAGGAGTGTTTATTAAGCCGCCCAGAGACATTATCGTGGGCCATGGGAGTGCTCTGACCAGAATCCGTCAGAGGGAGGAGCGCCCTCGACCAGACGATCTGTGGTAAGCACGATTTAAGCCAGTCTATAGCGATTACTTGTAGTTGGTCGTGTGCCCAGCGACAGTAGCAATGTTTATTGATAAGTTAGACATGTTTTGATAAGGCAGAAGGCCTAAGATAAGAGAGTGGAGAGGGAGGAACACCCTGGAGGACAGAGCGACGTACGTCTCCTCTGAGCGCTGGCAGGTGACTGAGAGAGCCCAGCTCCTGGCGGCGGAGGACCCTCCCAGAGTGAGTGAGGACCGCCGGGTGAGGTGGAGCATGGACCAGCCCAAAACGGGGGAGTCCACTCTCATAGTATGTAGAGAGCAGATGGATGTAGGAGGCAAACATATTGTGTGGTTATTTTTGTTTATGTGTTTAAGGGGAAACATTTTTATTGGAATGTCAATGGGTTGCAGGTTTGTCTTTAAGGGAAGAAGTTGCTGAGAACTTCGAAGCCAGCACAGAGTGAGTAGTTGATGAGACTCCAAGGTAGTGGAGGAGAGGACCTCGAGCTGTGAGGAGAAGCAGTGAAGAGAAGTGTCATGTGCTTCTGTAGAGGTGGTGAAGCACCTTAGTTGCTCGAGGAAACTTCATGGTGTAGCAGCCATGAGAGCTGTGGAGGACCCTAGTAGAAGTAGTAAAGCACCCTAGTTGTTCAAGGAAACTTCATGGTAGCAGCCTGGAGGAGCTGCAGAGGATCCTGGTAGTTAAACCCGGAAGAACCTGAAGAGATCAGGGTAGTGAACTTCCAGATGTGAAAGGGAAGTTCTAAATGATTACTTGCAGGGAGTTGATAGTGTTTGGTTGTCATTAGCATGCAAGATGCAGTGAACGGTGAGTGATTGTTTGCATTCTTGTGCCGAGGAGTGTTTATACTGAAGTATAGAGTTACAGACGTAGGCTGGATTACCTACAGTTGTATGTGTTCTAGGACTTATAGGGTGATCGATTGATCATTGTTGTGTATCAAGGAACATTTATACTGATATATATGTTATTGCATTCATACGTTGATTTTCCTTGTACATGTTTATAGATATATATATTCTCTTGCTGATAGTGCAACATTATGTTATAAGACTTGATCTATCTGAGGAGGTTGGTAATATTAGGTGGTGAATCAGGAGATAGGATACCACTTGATAAACTAATGATAGATTTCTGATGGTGTTGGAGTGCAACCTGACTGAAATAGTATAGAGTGTAGGATTCCTTATTATTAATATTATATGTGTGTATGTACTGTGTATTGTGTTTGGTCTAGTAAATGTATTCAAATTTGCTGGTGTTTGCCCTTGTCCTAGTGAGGCGCCTCAGGAAATCGTAAAGAAGGAGAGAGAGAGAAAAAGAACCAAGAACCACCGCTGTGGACAGGGTAGGACGGAAAACTAGTAAGTCAAAGGGGATTGAGGAGATCATATCACATAAGGAGAGAGTGGGGAGTCACAGCAGCTCGAGTGGGTGTGTGCACGTGACAACGAGGTTAAATGTTGGAGCCGCATCCTCTGACGTTGAGCCCCTCTCCAAGAGCCAGAAGTGCCCAGTGTGATCTCCTGGTAAAGTATAACACTCCACTGAGTTGTGGGTTGGGTTGTCCAGAAAGCAGGATCAACAACGACACAACACCACCAACCAACAATACTATAATAAATAGGGGGCCTGTCCAGGAGATGAACTGACACACCCACACCCTGTCCAAAAGTGGATTCATATACCCCCTTGTTGAAATAGATACACTGTGTGACCGCAGGTGTATATTCTCTCTCTTGGGAAGACTCACAGGACAAGATGGATAAGGTGCAAACATTTGTGGAGTCAGGCAAGCCTGAGGACTTGGAAGGTTCCACGAGGGATCAATTAAAATTAATAGCAGAAAAATGTGGCATTAGGTTGAAAGCATCTAAAGTAGCTGGGATGAAGGATAAGATCCTGAGGTAGTTAAGAGCCAAAAATGAAGTGGCAGAGCAAGGAGCCCAGAAAGGAACTGAAAGTGGAAAGAAGGACGATGGGCAGGATGAAGTGAGATCCCAGGGATCGAGTAGGAGCAGCAAGAGTAGCCGCAGTAGCAGGAGTAGCCGGAATAGGAGCTTGGAGAGATTCCAGTTAGAGCTTCAGATACAGCAACAACGAGAGGACAAGGAGAGACAGTTCCAGCTGGAAAAGATGAAATTGGAACTCCAGATAAGAAATGAAGCCGAGAAGGAAAAAGAGAAGACCAGCCTGGAAGTAGAAAAAGAGAAAACCAGACTGGAGGTAGAAAAAGAGAATGCCAGGCTAGAGGTGGAGAAAGAAAAAGAGAAAACCAGAATAAGGGAACTGGAGTTGGAACAGGAGAAAGAAAAATAAAAAGCCCAGGTCGAAAAAAGAAAAAGAGAGAACAAAACAAATGCAGATAGAAGCGAACAGAACCTTGGCTGAACAAAGGATTGAACATGGGTTGCCAGAGAGCACCACCCAGGTATCACACTCACCAGGTGTTAGGGTTAGGGAGAAGAACATTCCCTTGTTTGTTCCCGAAGAGGCAGAGAGCTTCTTCGAGCATTTTGAAAAGGTGGCCAGCATCAAGGAGTGGACACAGGAGGAATGGGCTAGCTGGTCCAGTTAAGATTGACCGGTGCAGCCAGGGAGGCATACACCCAATTGTCACTGGAAGAGTGCCAGGATTATGCCACAGTAAACAGCAGCATATTGCGCTCATTTCAGCTAACCCCAAAAGCTTATAGGAAGCGCTTCAGAGTGATGGTGAAGGTTGGAGCATGTACTTTTGCTGAGACAGCAAGGGATCTGGAAAGACGATTCCAGAAGTGGATTGAGGCTGCTGGAGTTGGATCTTACGCTGACCTGAAGCAACTGATGGTCATGGAGAAGTTCTTGGAGATGATGCATCCCGAAACAAAGTTCAAGATCCAAGAAGCAGGGATAAAGGAGGTGAAAGATGCCGCAGATAGGGCAGATATGATTACGGAAGCATATAAGAGCTTGAGGGAAAACAGAGTGAAGAATGAGGTGAGATGCAACAATGGCAGATCCAGTGGAGTCTGGGGAGGACGAAGTTTTGGGGGGCAGACAAGTAGACCAGCTAGTTTTAAGCCCCAGGAAGGAAAGTTGCCGAGCCTGCTTGCTGGAGGTAAGCAGGAAAATAAAAATGTGCGGAGGAGACAAGAGTCCAATGAAGCTCCACAGAGTACGAGTAGTACGTCTGGCCCGAGGAACTCCAATACGAGTGGGCAGAGTCAGAGCCACTCGGGGGCATATAAGAGAGATTTCCCCAAATGAGGTGCTACAAGTGCAACAGATCGGGTCACATGATGCGAGATTGTCGGCAGGGCAAGAGAGTTGTGACCCTGACCACTTGTGATCCCGGAAGAAGTACGTTGATGTACAACAAGACAAACCACAGAAGGTAGATTTGATGAACGAGCGGTATAGGCCGTTCATTAGTAAAGGTTGGGTCGGCATAGAGGGTCAACCCGAGGTGGAGGTTAGTATCCTCAGGGATACTGGAGCCAATCATAGTTTAATTCTGAGAGGCCTAATAAGAAATGATCGACTGTTAGCTGGCAGTAGGAGGATAAAGGTTCATGGGTTGTTGTCTAAGAGTGACATGCCCGTGTGTGCTGTCAAGTTGAAGTCAGATTATTTGTTGGCGGAGGTGATGTTGGGAGTGTGCCCCAACATAACTGTTCCAGGAGTCCAAGTGAACCTGGGGAACGACTTGTGTGGATCCAAGGTGTTGCCAGAGCTGATAGTAAAAGCTGTGCCGGAGGTGAACCAGAAGGACCACGATACAAGTGGAACACCGGACAAGGTAGATCTAGCCAGCATTCTCGAAGATGAAACAGAGGACAATCAAGTCACTGTATACCCGGCCTGTGTAGTGACAGAGTCGGAGGTAGCCGCCGAGGTCGACACTGAAGATGATATGGCAGTGTCGACTCCATCAAGGGAGGAGGTCAACATGGACATGTCTGGGCTGTTCGGTGAAGATCCGGCTCAGAAGAATAAGGATTCGAGGAGACAGGAAGTGAAGATGACCCTACCTGAAAGGTTCAGCGTGAACCGAGCGGACCTGATTAGGGCTCAGAAAGAGTTTATAGATCTAATTAGGGAGGCAAAAGGGGGAAACTCATGTCCGGAGTCCCCCGTGTATTACTACTTGGACGATGACATACTAATGAGGAAGAGGCGACCGGACAAAGCCGGCGCAGATAAGGTATGGTTGGAGAAGCACCAAGTGTTAGTGCCGAAGGAGTTTAGGGCGGCAGTGCTAGAACTAGCCCACTCCGTAGATATGGCAGGGCACTTAGGGGTGAAGAAGACCTTAAATAAGGTGCAGGAGCACTTCTACTGGCCGAACGTGTGGAAGGAGGTAAAGAAGTATTGTAGGACATGTTTGGCGTGCCAACGTTCAGGTAAGCCGGTTCCGGCTATACCGAAAGCACCTTTGAAGCCCATACCAGCATTTGGCGAGCCTTTTGAGAGAGTCTTGATAGACTGTGTAGGTCCGTTGTCAAGGACCAGAAAAGGCCATGAGTATTTACTGACCATAATGTGCACAGCCACCCGTTTCCCCGAAGCGATCCCCCTGAGAATAGTGACGTCGAGAGCCGTTCTGGATAGACTACAGAACTACATTGCGCGGGTAGGAATGCCCAAGGTTATCCAGACGGACCAGGGGAGTGTCTTCCAGTCGAAGTTGTTTAGGGAAACTGTGAAAGGATGGAGGGTAGAGCAAGTGCGCTCGTCACCGTATCACCCTCAGTCGCAGGGAGCATTGGAACGTTTCCATGGGACGCTAAAGAGCTTGTTGAGGATATACTGCGCTGAGGAAGGGAGTAAGTGGGACGAGGCATTACCATCTGTATTGTTCGCCATCAGGGATGCGGTAGTAGAATCACTTGGGTCCATTCCATTTCAACTGGTGTACGGACACTCCGTGAGGAGCCCAGTGGGTGCGCTGAAGGAGCAGCTCACTGTGGATATGCCTAAGGTGGATGTGGGACAATATGTGAAAACTTTTAGAGAGCGACTCTCTAGGGCCAGAGATTTGGCCAAGGAAAATTTGAGAACATCCCAGGCAGAGATGGTAAGATATCACGACAGGAAGGCGAAGTGCCGGAGATTTCAAGGAGATCAGGTGTTAGTCCTCCTGCCGGTGAAAGGAAGTATATACGAGTCGAGATTTTGTGGACCATATACCATCCAGAAGGCGTTAGGAGATGTGAATTATGTAATACACATGCCAGATCGTCCGAGGAAATCACAGGTTTGCCACGTGAACATGATAAAGAGGTACTATGACAGAGATAAGCCTCTAGGCGGTGAAAAACAGATGGAAACCCCTTTGCAGACGACTGTGCTTTGTGTGGGAGACGGCAAAGGAGTAGAAGAGGAGAACTGTAAGTTAGAGTGGGCCGATGGTTCGAAGATGTCGAATACGGAAAGCCTGGCCAAGGTAGGTGAGCGTCTGGGTCATTTGGAGGATGACCAACGCCGGGAACTAGTGGAGATCCTACGGAGGAATAAGTCGTTATTCACAGTCGTGCCCAGAAGACACCGCGGAACGGTGCACGAAGTAAACTTAGGGAGTGCTGACCCCATCAAGCAGCACCCTTACAGAGTTAACCCAGAGAAAGCAGCGGCGATGAGAGCAGAAGTAAAGTATCTGCTGGATAACGACTTGGCAGAGGTTAGCAACAGTGACTGGAGTTCGCCGTGCCTCCTCGTGAAGAAGAGTGATGGCACGTACCGGTTCTGCACCGATTACAGGAAAGTGAATGCAGTCACAGTCGCTGACTCGTTCCCGATACCACGCATTGATGAGTGCATAGATCGGATTAGGAGTGCACGGTATGTCTCGAAAATAGACCTGCTGAAGGGATACTACCAGATTCCCCTGTCCGAGGAGGCCAAGAGGATCTAAGTGTTTGTGACATCCGACGGCTTGTACCAATATAAAGTGGTGCCGTTTGGAATGAAGAATAGTGGTAGTTGTTTCCAACGAGTAATGAATCAGGTATTACAAGGCACGACCAGATGTGCAGTGTACATCGATGATATTGTAGTGTTCGCTGATTCCTGGAAGGATCACGTGGATCGACTTTTAGATTTGCTTGATCGACTGGAGAAGGCCAACATGACGATCAACTTAGCAAAAAGCCAGTTCGGGAGAGCCCGCCTGGAGTACCTTGGGTATATAGTAGGGCAAGGCGAGGTTGCTCCTGTAAGAACAAAGGTGGAGGCCATTGACAACTTCCCGGTGCCCAGGAGTAAGAAAGAATTGTTGAGAAACCTCGGTATGATTGGATATTACCAGAAGTTCTGTGAAAATTTCTCCACCGTAGCCGCTCCTATTATTATTCCTTATTATTATTATTATATGTGTGTATGTACTGTGTATTGTGTTTGGTCTAGTAAATGTATTCAAATTTGCTGGTGTTTGCCCTTGTCCTAGTGAGGCTTCCCAGGAAATAGTAAAGAAGGAGAGAGAGAGAGAGAGAGAAAGAACCAAGAACCACCGCTGTGGACAGGGTAGGACGGAAAACTAATAAGTCAAAGGGGATTGAGGAGATCATATCACATAAGGAGAGAGTGGGAAGTCACAGCGGCTCGAGTGGGTGTGTGCACGTAACAACGAGGCTAAGTGTTGGAGCCGCATCCCCTAAACGTGTGACGTTGAGCCCCTCTCCAAGAGCTAGAAGTGCCCAATGTGATCTGGTAAAGTATAAGCACTCCACCAAGTTGTGGGTTGGGTTGTCCAGAAAGAAGGATCAACAACGACACAGCACCACCAACCATTAATACTATAATAACACACACACACACACAAACACATACACATGCACTTGAACCCCCACCCACTCCCCAAAATCCTCTGAGACCCTGCAAACCACTTCATAGATCTTTTCACCCAGGGAACAGCTTTTCCCACCAGCAGAACGCTCGCCTAGAAGGGGACAAGAAAATGAACAGAAGAAAGTGAGCTTCAAGGCAATGTACACCAACATAGATGGGAATACAAATAAAACAAGTGAACTCGGAGAATGGGCACTAGAAGAAAACCCAGACATAATAGCACTCACAGAAACAAAGCTAACGAAAACAACAAATGCAGGGTTTTCACAGGACTACTTTGTAGTGAGATAAGCGAGAGACGGGAGAGGAGGAGGTGGTGTAGCTTGGCTGATATGAAAAGGTTGGAGTTTTGAAGAGATGGTAAATCAGAACTGTGAAGGTTTCAGTGACTACATATCAGGCACCATAGCAACTGGAGGACAGAAAATTATAGTAGTAGTCATATATAACTCCCTACCGAACGACAGAAGACCCAGACTGGAATATGATAGAAACAACATGGCCACCATCAATATAATAGAGAGAGCAGCATCTGTGGCTAGCAGGAACGGATCCAGAGTACTAATCATTGAAGATTTCAACCATGGGAAGATAGACTGGGGGAACAGAGACCCACATGGAGAGCTAAGCTGCTGGACATGGCAACAAGAAACTTTCTAAGTCAACACGTCAAGGGACCAACAAGAATGAGAGGAGAGGATGAACCAGCTTTGCTTGATCTGATATTTACCCTAAATGAGTCGGATATAAGGGAAGTTAAGTTGGAAGCCCCCTTGGGAATGAGTGATCATAGTGTATTGAGCTTTGAGTACCTGTTTGAGCTAGGAATTATCTCCCCCCAAAAAAACTGGGAAACAAAGGGCTGGTGTATCGAAAGGGAAACTATGAGGAGATGAATAAATTCCTAAGGAATATACAATGGGACACAGAACTAAGTACCAAGTCCGTGCAAGATATGATGGACTATGTCATCCAAAAGTGTCAGGTGGCTGTAAGCTGGTTTATCCCGGCCCGACAGAAAAAATACGAAAAGCAAAAGAAGAACCCGTTGTTTAATAGGGAATGTATGAAAGCAAAGGAGCTGAATAAAAGGGAATGGAGGAACTTCCGTAATAACCGAACTGAGAGGTATGAGCTACGAGGAGAGACTACGGGAACTAAACCTCATTTCGTTGGAAGACAGAAGAGTTAGGGGGGACATGATCACCACATTCAAGATTATCAAGGGAATCGATAAGGTAGACAAAGACAGGCTATTTAACACAAGGGGCACACGCACTAGGGGACACAGGTGGAAACTGAATGCCCAAATGAGCCACAGAGATATTAGAAAGAACTTTTTTAGTGTCAGAGTGGTTGACAAATGGAATGCATTAGGAAGTGATGTGGTGGAGGCTAACTCCATACACAGTTTCAAGTGTAGATATGATAGAGCCCAATAGGCTCAGGAACCTGTACACCTGTTGATTGACGATTGAGAGGCGGGACCAAAGAGCCAGAGCTCAACCCCTGCAAGCACAATTAGGTGAGTACACAAACACACACAATACAGCCATACCCACACACACACACACACACACACAAACACAGTCTTTTTCATCAATAAACTACACCAGATAGGGGCATGGGGATTGACCCAAACCTGCTTATGACCGCCCGGGAAGAAAGGCCTGCCACCCTACAACGTTTAACGAGGTTAGCCGCAAGTGTTTGGCCTCAAGCTTCTTGACAGACATCATTATATTCAGATATAATATTATATATAATGATATTTCATTATATGACAGACATTCTCTTTTATATACATAGATAACCGAACACAGGTTTCATAGAGTACAGACGTATTACCTTGTGTATGGCTAGCAGGGAGGTGACGAGGTGAGAGGACGGTGCCATACACACAGCCACTACTCTGTCCCCGTCAGGGTTGGAACACCTTGAACTTAGGAGGCGCTTCAGTATACATCTGAAAACCAAAAAGGTAAATACGGTATATCTTGTATAACAGAACAATATCAGTAAATTATATCCTTAGGATTACAATTTCTGAGGTCGAGCAAAACACAGAATGGGAAAAATAATACAATAAAAGTATGAAAGTAAATTAGAAATTAAATACAATTCAATGTGTCAGGGGACAGGAAACCTGAGTGTATTAATATGATGGTATTAATATTAAAATAATATAATAATATATTAATACGTATGTGTATTAATATGATGTATTAATATTAATATAATATAATAATATATTAATATGTGTATTAATATTAATACGTTAGGATTATATCTAGGTCCCCCCCTCTCCCAAGGTCGAATTTCTGAGCCTGCCGAGATGCAACCCTATAACAAGCTGACTATTCTCTAATGAAAAATCTGGAATGATTTTTGTTACCCGGTGTTGTACTTTCTCTAAAGCAGCTATGTCCTTCTGAAGATGAGGCTTCCATGCTTTAATACAATAATCCAAGTGGGGCGCGCACCAGAAATGTATACACTTAACCAGAATTTACCCATTTAAAATTTTAGTTAAATCACTACCTTCTTTTCCTTAAAGTTAAAGAAAGGTTTGATTATTCCTAGGGTTTGCAAAGACGTTATAAGTCTCCAGTAACAAACAACACTTATCTGAAGTTAAATAACAACAAAAGAATGAATATGTACACCGTGAAGTGTAGCCTTCTCAGTTCTCTGGAGACTGCGCCTTGACTTTTTATACTGCACCTCCTACCTGTTGTGCAACTGGTAGTTATATAATGTTCAGTTAATTATATAATTAATTATATTCATTATGGTGGTGGATTTTCACTCCATGGTCCTTTTATTCACCAATCTGCTTCAAGGTGATCTGCTTCAGTGATCTCACTAATATCAACAATTACAGACTTATATCAATTCTGCCAACCTTGTCAAAAATATTTGAAAAGCTAATCTGCAAGCCCCTTTACTCATGTCTAGCTAAACTCAATATACTTAGCTCTTGCCAATATGGTTTCAGACCCAATAAAAGCACTAACGATGCACCTATTAGTATGATTAACTTGATACATACAGCCCTTGATAAAAATGAGTTCCCTGTTGGGTTATTTGTGGACCTGCGTAAGGCTTTTGGCACTGTCAACCACCAAAACCATCTTCTTAAATTACATCATTATGGAGTCATAGGTCACTCCCTGCAATACCTTCAGTCTTACCTTACTGACAGGCTCCAGTATGTTTCTGTGAATAATTCCATTTCTCCTACCCTACCCATCGTCATTGGTGTTCCACAGGACAGCATACTTGGCCCTCTCCTCTTTCTCATCTACATTAATGACCTTCAAATGCCTCTCAACACATTAAACCATTCTCATTTGCTGATGACAAAACTTTATTGTCTCCAGTCCTCACCCTCTTGTTCTAAGTGTCACTGTGAATACTGAACTAAATAAAGTCCATCTTTGGCTAACTGCTAACAAACTCACCCTTAACATTGACAAAACTTTCTATATTTTGTCTGGTAATAAATCCTCAAATGAAATTAATCTAAGAATAAACAATATACAAATCAGTAGTAAAGTTGATGGTAAATTCCTTGGTGTCCTCATCGATAACAAGCTGAATTTCCAGGAACACTTTCTAATTATAGCAAAAAAAGTTTCTAAAACTGTTGGCATTCTTTCTAAGATCAGATATTATGTTCCTCGCCCTGCTCTGGTGGCGCTCTATTACTCTCTCATCTATCCTTATCTCAACTATGGTATTTGTGCTTGGGGTTCTACTACCCAAAAACATTTACGTCCTCTAATTCCCCAACACAAAGCTTCTATTAAAACAATATCTCACTCACTCCACGTTGAGGAGCCGGTCGGCCGAGCGGACAGCACACTGGACTTGTGATCCTGTGGTCCCGGGTACGATCCCGGACGCCGGAGAGAAACAATGGGCAGAGTTTGTTTCCCCCTATGCCCCTGTTACCTAGCAGTAAAATAGGTACCCGGGTGTTAGTCAGCTGTCACGGGCTGCTTCCTGGGGGTGGAGGCCTGGTCGAGGACCGGGTCGCGGGGACACTAAAGCTCCGAAATTATCTCAAAATAACCTAAAGATAACCTCTGGCCCCAGATAGCAGTCGGTACCCTTACTCAAATCTCTGAATGTGTTAGATATTAAGTCACTGCACATCCTCTCATGTGTACTCTAAATATTTAAAACTGAATTGTAATGTCAATCCCGACCTTAAAAGCTTCCTAGGTTGTAACAGAACCCATGGGCACCACACCAGAAACAAATACCTAATTTGATATTCCAAGAGTACGACTTAATCAAACTAGAAATGCTCTACAAATCAAGGGACCCAGAATGTGGAATGACCTTCCCAATCATATCAAAGGATGTACCTCTCTCATCCAGTTTAAGATGAAAACTAAGTACTACCAAATTATCTCCATGTAACCTACTTTACCCCTAAATGTCAACCCATGTCTTACTATTTATAAACAATTCTGTTTGTTGACCACCTTGTATATTGGCTATTTTCTACCATGTTCCCCCCTTTTTTTTATTTTTTATTTTTTTTTTCAACCCAATTTATACTTTATGCTCAATTACTATTAAGTTTTAGTCTAAGTGTTTTTTCCTCACCTCACCTTGCCCGAAACGCTATGCTTACTAGTGGCGTTAGGTATTGTATGTACAAGCTCTATCTATAAATCCAACATTATGTTTGTAACTAATCTTCTACGTATGTACTTTTACCTGAATAAATATTTGATTTGATATGAAGGTAACATTATTAATTTGGTAGTTGTGGAATGGGTTGTTTATGCCCCACATGCAAGTCTTGCATTTGTCGATATTAAAAAGCATTTGCCAGGCTTCTGACCATTTGTGGAATTCATGTAGATCTGTTTGTAAGGCTTCAATATAATTTTAATTTCCCACTTTACCATAAATCTTCTGCAAATACATCTTGCAGTGTCATCTGCAAATTTGACGATGTGGCTTGTAATATTCTCATCTAGGTCTTTGATGTATATGACAAAAAAAGTTGTCATCAAAATGGACCCTTGTGGCACGAAGCGACGGTCTCGCTTCATGCAGGTCGGTGTTCACTCCCCGACCGTCCAAGTGATTGGGCACCATTCCTTTTCCCCCGTCCCATCCCAAATCCTTATCCCGATCCCTTCCCAGTGCTATATAGACGTAATGGCTTGTCGATTTCCCTTGATAATTCCCTCCCATTTAGCACGACTCTGTTTTCTGTTTTAACCATTCTAGTATTTTACCATTTATACAATGTGCTTGTAGTTTCCTTGCTTCCATGGGGAATCTTATCAAAGATACCTTATCAAATGAACAATAATAAACAATGCTATCAATTTCTATTGTAGTTATTATCTTGAACTCAAATTTTGCTACAAGGTACCTATTAATACTCCTACTTTTATCTGTTAAGAGTAAGGACCTGCTCGAAACGCTATGCGTGTTATTGGCTTTGCATGAATGTAATATCAAACACCACTTATTAAGTACTCTCAAAACCAGATGGTTGTATTGGCTATAATGGGCTCACAACCCAATAATTCTTGTAAATTAATAAATAAATAAACATGTAAAAGTATTAATAGATACGAACCTTATATATCTCAATGACTAATGCCTCATTATTGATTGGGCAGTAGTCGTTGAGATGTAAGTCTCGTCCTCACCACAAACTCAGACCTTGACAAAGCACTCAGGAGAATGCAAAACACTTGGTGTAAATCTTTACGTAAAATTCACAAATACGATACACAAGTGTGGGTTTTTATCCTATGTTATTATGTCTGTGAGAAGACATTACTATTGACGTCAGAAGACATTATTACTTACTCCTTAAAATATTTCATCAGTTTATCGTACGCACCTGGCTAGCTTGTTGGCCCTCTCGTTAAGATGGTGGTAGGTGATCCAGGAGTGATGATAAGCGTCCTTGAGGGCCAGGGAGGTGGGCCGGCCCATAGCCACACATTCAAAGACCTGTGGCACCACCGCCGCAGCCTCGGATAGCTGGCGCTTTGGTCCTTTGAGGCTCATCGCTCTGTGGAATTAAAGACGTTATAAGTCTCCAGTAACAAACAACACTTATCTGAAGTTAAATAACAACAAAAGAATGAATATGTACACCGTGAAGTGTAGCCTTCTCAGTTCTCTGGAGACTGCGCCTTGGCCTTTTATTTAACAAGCTTAGGTACGCACAGCCATATGCTGCTAACCTATTCTACATGAAGGATTACAGAGTATAAAAGATAGTTATGAATTCATCTAGTATTTCCGTCTCGCAGGGTTTGTCATAGACTCTGGAGAACACGGTAGTTGCAAGGCTAGCCTGCATTAACAAGCTCTGGGTAGTGTACAAGAATATGTTCTATTTCTGTTCGGGGAGAAAAAACGCAAGCCAGTATGGGGGGAAGATATTTGTTTAATGGTAGATTATTAAAATGTAAGATTCTCAGTAACACAAAATATGCTTAATGACTATAAATAAAAGTATATGACAAATGCAATAACATAGTTGAGTAGATACAGTAGTAGAGAGTAGATATCCCAAGCTTTCCCAAGAAAGCCGGGCCCATATATTCGTGAATGTGTGTAGTAGTTTCCCGCAAATAAGAGTATCACATATCATTGTAGTGTATACAGATAGAGTATTGAAGTGTGTGTGTTCTAGCTCTTCTTCACATGGATTACAATTTACGTATGTTCAATTTATTTATGTACAATTTATTAATTTACACACACACACACACACACACACACACACACACACACACACACACACACACACACACACACACACACACACACACACACACATACATTAGGTTTGTGAACAAACATCACCATGGGTTCTGGACAGGGAAATCGTGCCTAACAAACCTTCTGGAATTCTATGATAAAATAACGAGGATAAGACAGGACAGAGATGGTTGGGCAGACTGCATATTTCTGGACTGCCAAAAAGCCTTTGATACAGTACCGCACATGAGACTGCTGTTCAAACTCGAGAGGCAGGCGGGGGTGGGGGGAAAGGTCCTAGCATGGATACGGAACTACCTAAAAGGAAGGAGCCAAGGAGTTATGGTAAAGGGCGAGAAGTCGGATTGGCGAACAGTAACAAGTGGAGTACCACAAGGATCGGTGCTGGGACCAATTCTATTTCTTGTATATGTTAACGACATGTTTACAGGCGTAGAGTCCTACATGTCGATGTTTGCGGATGACGCAAAGTTGATGAGAAGAGTTGTGACAGATGAGGATTGCAGGATCCACCAAGAGGACCTGAACAGGTTGCAGAGATGGTCAGAGAAATGGCTACTGGAATTCAACACGAGCAAATGTAAAGTTATGGAAATGGGACTAGGAAATAGGAGACCAAAGGGACAGTACACAATGAAGGGGAACAGCCTACCTGTAACGACGCGTGAAAGAGACCTGGGGGTGGACGTAACACCTAATCTATCTCCTGAGGCACATATTAATAGGATAACGACAGCAGCGTACTCTACACTGGCAAAAGTTAGAACATCATTCAGAAACCTAAGTAAGGAGGCATTTAGGGCGCTTTACACTGCCTACATAAGGCCAGTCTTAGAGTATGCCGCCTCATCATGGAGTCCCCATCTGAAGAAGCATATAATGAAACTGGAAAAGGTTCAGAGGTTTGCAACGAGACTCGTCCCAGAGCTACGAGGGATGGGGTATGAAGAGCGCCTGAGGGAACTGTGCCTTACGACACTAGAAAGAAGAAGGGAGAGGGGGGACATGATAGGAACGTATAAGATACTCAGAGGAATTGACAGAGTGGACATAGACGAAATGTTCACACGGAATAGTAACAGAACGAGAGGACATGGATGGAAGCTTGAAACTCAGATGAGTCACAGAGATGTTAGGAAGTTTTCTTTTAGCGTGAGAGTAGTGGGGAAATGGAATGCACTTCAGGAACAGGTTGTGGAAGCAAATACTATTCATAATTTTAAAACCAGGTATGATAGGGAAATAGGACAGGAGTCATTGCTGTAAACAACCGATGCTCGAAAGGCGGGATCCAAGAGTCAATGCTCGATCCTGCAGACACAACTAGGTGAGTACAACTAGGTGAGTACACACAAAATCCTCTGGGATTTTGAGGAGATGGATATTCAGGGCTGTGAAGGTTTCAGTGACTACATAGCAGGTACCGTAACAAATGGAGGGGAAAAAATTATAGTCGTAGTCATATATAATCCACCACCAAATGACAGAAGACCTAGACAGGAATATGATAGAAACAACATGGCCACCATTAACATAATAGAAAGAGCAGCTTCTGTTGCTAGCAGGAATGGATCTGGACTACTAATTATGGGAGACATCAACCATGGGAAGATAGATTGGAAGAACAGAGACCCGCATGGAGGACCAGAAACATGGAGGGCTAAGCTGCTGGACGTGGCAACCAGAAACTTTCTAAGCCAGCACATCACAGAACCAACAAGAATGAGAGGAGAAGATGAACCAGCAATGCTTGATTTGATATTTACCCTAAATGAGTGGGATATAAGAGAAGTTAAGATGGAAGCGCCCTTGGGAATGAGTGACCACAGTGTATTGAACTTTGAGTACCTGGTAGAGCTAGGACTTATCTCCCCCAAAAAAGAACTAGGAATCAAAAGGCTGGCATACCGAAAGGGAAATTATGAACAGATGAGAAGTTTACTAAGTGAAATACCTTGGGACACAGACCTTAGAGATAAGTCCGTACAGGGTATGATGGACTATGTTACCCAAAATTGTCAGGAGGCAGTAAACAGGTTCATCCCGGCCCAAAGGGAAAAATCCGAGAAGCAACAGAAGAATCCATGGTATAATAGGGCATGTATGGAAGCGAAGAAACTGAACAAAAGGGCATGGAGGAACTTCCGGAATAACAGAACACCAGGAAGCAGAGAGAGATACCAGAGAACCAGGAATGAGTACGTCAGGGTGAGAAGAGAAGCAGAGAAAAGTTTTGAAAATGATATAGCAAACAAAGCCAAGACCGAACCAAAGCTACTCCACAGTCACATCAGAAGGAAAACAACAGTGAAAGAACAGGTATTGAAACTTCGAACAGGCGAGGACAGGTATACAGAGAATGACAGAGAGGTGTGTGAAGAACTCAACAAGAGGTTCCAGGAGGTCTTCACAATAGAACAAGGTGAGGTCACTGTGCTAGGAGAAAGGGAGGTAAACCAGGCGCCCTTGGAAGAGTTCGAAATTACGAGAGAGGAGGTCAAGAGACACCTGCTGGATCTGGATGTTAGAAAGGCTGTTGGTCCAGATGGGATCTCACCATGGATACTGAAAGAGTGTGCAGAGGCACTTTGCTTGCCACTCTCCATAGCGTATAGTAAGTCACTGGAGACGGGAGACCTACCAGAAATATGGAAGACGGCGAATGTGGTCCCAATATACAAAAAGGGCGACAGGCAAGAGGCACTGAACTACAGGCCAGTGTCCTTGACTTGTATACCATGCAAGGTGATGGAGAAGATCGTGAGAAAAAATCTGGTAACACATCTGGAGAGAAGGGACTTCGTGACAAATCGCCAACATGGGTTCAGGGAGGGTAAATCTTGCCTTACAGGCTTGATAGAATTCTACGATCAGGTGACAAAGATTAAGCAAGAAAGAGAGGGCTGGGCGTACTGCATTTTCTTGGATTGTCGGAAAGCCTTTGACACAGTACCGCATAAGAGGCTGGTACATAAGCTGGAGAGACAGGCAGGTGTAGCTGGTAAGGTGCTCCAGTGGATAAGGGAGTATCTAAGCAATAGGAAGCAGAGAGTTATGGTGAGGGGTGAGACCTCCGATTGGCGTGAAGTCACCAGTGGAGTCCCACAGGGCTCTGTACTCGGTTCTATCTTGTTTCTGATATATGTAAATGATCTCCCAGAGGGTATCGATTCATTTCTCTCAATGTTTGCGGACGATGCTAAAATTATGAGAAGGATTAAAACAGAAGAGGACTGTTTGAGGCTTCAAGAAGACCTAGACAAGCTGAAGGAATGGTCGAACAAATGGTTGTTAGAGTTTAACCCAACCAAATGAAATGTAATGAAGATAGGTGTAGGGAGCAGGAGGCCAGATACAAGGTATCATCTGGGAGAGGAAATTCTTCAGGAGTCAGAGAAGGAAAAAGACTTGCGGGTTGATATCACGCCAGACCTGTCTCCTGCAGCACATATCAAGCGGATAACATCAGCGGCATATGCCAGGCTGGCCAACATACGAACAGCATTCAGAAACTTGTGTAAAGAATCATTCAGAACTTTGTATACCACATATGTCAGGCCAATCCTGGAGTATGCAACCCCAGCATGGAGTCCATATCTAGTCAAGGATAAGACTAAACTGGAAAAGGTTCAAAGGTTTGCCACCAGACTAGTACCCGAGCTGAGAGGTATGAGCTACGAGGAAAGACTACGGGAATTAAACCTCACTTCGCTGGAAGACAGAAGAGTTAGGGGGGACATGATCACCACATTCAAGATTCTCAAGGGAATTGATAGGGTAGATAAAGACAGTCTATTTAACACAAGGGGAACACACACAAGGGGACACAGGTGGAAACTGAGTGCCCAAATGAGCCACAGAGATATTAGAAAGAACTTTTTTAGTGTCAGAGTGGTTGACAAATGAAATGCATTAGGAAGTGATGTGGTGGAGGCTCACTCCATACACAGTTTCAAGTGTAGATATGATAGAGCCCGATGGGCTCAGGAATCTGTACACCTGTTGATTGACGGTTGAGAGGCGGGACCAAAGAGCCAGAGCTCAACCCCCGCAAACACAACTAGGTGAGTACACACACACAGAAGAGTAAGGGGAGACATGATCACAACCTACAAAATCCTCAGGGGGATCGACCGGGTAAACAAGGATAAACTATTCAACATTGACCGGACGCGAGCAAGGGGACACAGGTGGAAACTGAGTACCCACATGAGCCACAGGGACGTTAGTTAATGGATGGAACGCATTAGGCAGTGATGTGGTGGAGGCTGACTCCATACACAGTTTTAAATGTAGATATGATAGAGCCCAGTAGGCTCAGGAATCTGTACACCAGTTGAGAGTTGGGACCAAAGAGCCAAAGCTCAACCCCTGCAAGCACAAATAGGTGAGTACAAATAGGTGAGTACACACACACACACACACACACACACACACACACACACACACACACACACACACACACACACACACACACACACACACACACACACACACACACACTCACATACACACACGCGCACACACACACACACATCACTACATCTGTAGATGGACTACATCACGCAAAAGTGCAAGGACGCAGCAGACAAGTTTGTCCCAGCCCAAAAGGAAAACAGTGAAATGAAGATGAGAAACCCATGGTTTAATCAGAGATGTAGGCTAGCTAAGCAGCAAAGTAAAAGGGCATGGAGAAACTATAGGAATAACAGGACACTGGAGAGCAGAGAAAGATACCAGAATGCCAGGAATGAATATGTCAGGATGAGAAGAGAGGCACAAAGACAATACGAAAACGACATCGCAAGCAAGGCAAAGACTCAGCCTAAATTGCTGCATAACTACATCAGGAGAAAAACAACAGTAAAGGAACAGGTTATGAAATTAAAGATAGGGGGCAGAAGGATTCACTACAAACGACAAGGAAGTGCGTGAGGAACTGAATAAGAAATTCCAAGAGGTCTTCACCTTAGAGCAAGGAGAAATCCCAGGGATAAAAGAGGGAATAGCTAACCAGGAACCACTGGAAGAGTTTGAGATTACCAGCGGGGAAGTAAGGAAGTGTTTACTAGAGTTGGATGTGACAAAGGCTATAGGCCCAGATGGAATCTCCCCTTGGATACTAAAGGAAGGAGCAGAAGAACTGTGCCTACCACTCTCCATAGTGTATAACAAATCTCTGGTAACAGGGGAACTGCCAGAAATTTGGAAAGCAGCTAATGTAGTCCCAATATACAAGAAAGGGGATAGACAGGAGGCACGGAATTACTGGCCAGTGTCCCTAACCTGCATACCATGCAAGCTGATGGAGAAGATTGTGCGAAGAAAGCTAGTGGAGCACGTGGAGCGAAAGAACTTTGGAACACAGCACCAACATGGATTCAGGGATGGCAGGTCCTGCCTCACAGGGTTACTTGAATTCTACGACCAGGCAACAAAAATAAGGCAAGAAAGAGAAGGGTGGGCAGACTGCATATTTTTGGATTGTCAGAAAGCCTTTGATACAGTGCCACACAAGAGGCTAGTGAAAAAGCTGGAGATGCAGACCGGAGTGAAAGGGAAGGAACTCCGTTGGATACAGGAGTACCTAAGCAACAGGAGACAACGAGTCAGTGTGAGGGGTGAGGTTTCAGATTGGCGAGACGTTACGAGTGGATTCCCGCAGGGGTCAGTCCTTGGACATATATGTAAATGATCTCCCAGAGGGTATAGAATCGTTTCTCTCAATGTTTGCCGATGATGCAAAATTTATGAGGAGGATTGAAACTGAGGACGATAATAGGAGGCTACAAGATGACCTAGACAGACTGAGTGAATGGTCCAACAAATGGCTGTTGAAGTTCAACCCGAGTAAATGCAAAGTAATGAAACTAGGCAGTGGAAACAGGAGGCTAGACACAGGATACAGAACAGGAGATGAAGTACTTAATGAAAAGGACAGAGAGAAAGATCTAGGAGTTGATATCACACCAAACCTGTCTCCTGAAGCCCACATAAAAAGAATAACGTCTGCGGCATATGCGAGGCTGGCTAACATCAGAACAGCGTTCAGGAACCTATGTAAGGAATCATTCAGAATCTTGTACACCACATATGTAAGACCAATCCTGGATTATGCGGCCCCAGAATGGAGCCCAAATCTTGTCAAGCACAAGACGAAGCTGGAAAAAGTCCAAAGGTATGCGACTAGACTAGTCCCAGAACTAAGAGGCATGAGTTACGAGGAAAGGCCGCGGGAAATGCACCTTACGACACTGGAAGACAGAAGAGTAAGGGGAGACATGATCACAACCTACAAAATTCTCAGAGGAATCAACCGGGTAAACAAGAATAAACTATTCAACAATGGTGGGACGCGAACAAGGGGACACAGGTGGAAACTGAGTACCCACATGAGCCACAGAGACGTTAGAAGGAACTTTTTCAGTGTCAGAGTAGTTAACGGATGGAATGCATTAGGCAGTGATGTGGTGGAGGCTGACTCCATACACAGTTTCAAATGTAGATATGATAGAGCCCAGTAGGCTCAGGAATCTGTACACCAGTTGATGGACAGTTGAGAGGCGGGACCAAAGAGCCAAAGCTCAACCCCTGCAAGCACAAATAGGTGAGTACAAATAGGTGAGAACACACACACACACACACACACACACACACACACACACACACACACACACACACACACACACACACACACACACACACACACACACACACACATACACACTCACACACACACAAACACACACACTCACACACACACACACACACACACACACACACACACACACACACACACACACACACACACACACACACACACACACACACACACACATTCACACACACACATACACTCACACACTGAAGGGGTTACAGATGGAAAGGGCTGAAAAAAACATTGAGAAGGTTTTCAGATTGGGCTGGTACAACAAGGACAGAAACCGACTTGTAAAGGTGGTGTTTACAAACAAAGCCACGAAGGAGGATATTCTTGAAAGGAAGAGTCGTCTGCAGTATGTGGAGGGATACAAAAAAGTATTCCTGCAGAGGGACAGGACGAAGGAGGAGAGAGCCAGGGCAGCAGAGGCAAGAAGGAAGCGCAGGGAGAGAGGAGTAAATCAGGAAATCGCAGCCCCCAGCACAACAGTCCCAGAGACATGAGGGGAACCCAAAACCAGCATCCCAGCAACATCAGAGGGGCGGGCAACACCACCACCCCCTCTGCATAGAAACCCTCCCTTCCCCTCACACTACCTGCAATACATTCTGACCCTGTCACCCCTTCCTCATTCCCATCATGTCCCCCCTCCCGCCATTCCCCCCTCCCCCTTCATCCCATACCCTCCCTATCCCTCCTCCCCCTCCCCCCTCACCCCGTACCCTCCATGTCCCCCCTATCTCCTTAACCCACACCCTACTTTTCCCCCCTTCCCTTGAACTCCCACCCCCCACCCCAAAATCCTCTGAGACCCTGAAAACCACCTCACAGATCTTCTCACCCACGGAACAGCTTTCCACACCAGCAGAATGTTCGCCAAGAAGGGGACAAGAAAATGAACAGAAGAAAGTGTGCTTCAAGGCAATGTACACTAACATAGATGGGATTACAAATAAAACAAGTGAACTCGGAGAATGGGCACTAGAAGAAAACCCAGACATAATAGCACTTACAGAAACAAAACTAATGGAAACCATAACAAACACAGTGTTTCCACAGGGCTACTATGAAGTAAGGAAAGATAGAGAAGGGAGAGGAGGAGGTGGTGTAGCTTTGCTAATAAGAGAAGGTTGGAGTTTCGAAGAGATGGTAATTCAGAACTGTGAAGGTTTCAATGACTACATATCAGGCACCATAGCAACTGGAGGACAGAAAATTATAGTAGTAGTCATATATAACCTCCCCTTCCCCCCCGAACGACAGATGACCCAGGCAGGAATATGATAGAAACAACTTGGCCACCATCAATATAATAGAGAGAGCAGCTTCTGTGGCTAACAGGAATGGATCCAGACTACTAATCATGGGAGACTTCAACCATGGGAATATAGACTGAAGGAACAGAGAGCCACATGGAGAACCAGACACATGGAGAGCTAAGCTGCTGGATGTGGCAACAAGAAACTTTCTAAGTCAACACGTCAAGGGACCGACAAGAATGAGAGGAGGGGATGAACCAGCCTTGCTAGATCTAATATTTACCCTAAATGAGTCGGATAAAAGAGAAGTTAATTTGGGAGCCCCCTTGGGAATGAGTGATCATAGTGTATTGAGCTTTGAGTACCTGGTTGAGATAGGAATTATCACCTCCAAAAATAACTGGGAAACAAAGGGCTGGCGTACCGAAATGGAAACTATGAGAAGATGAATAAATTCCTAAGGGATATACATTGGTACACAGAACTCAGAACCAAGTCCGTACAAGACATGATGGACTATGTCACCCAAAAGTGTCAGGAGGCTGTAAGCAGGTTTGTCCCAGCCCGACAGGAAAAATCCGAGAAGCAAAAGAAGAATCCGTGGTTTAATAGAGAATGTATGAAAGCAAAGGACCTGAACAAAAGAGCATGGAGGAACTTCCGTAATAACAGAACACCACAAAGTAGAGATACCAGAGAACCCAGTAGCGAGTATGCTAGTGTGAGAAGAGTAGCTGGGAAAAGGTATGAAAATGACATAGCTAATAAAGCCAAGACCGAACCAAAGCTACTACACAGTCACATCAGGAGGAAGACAACAGTGAAGGAACAGGTGATGAAAGTAAGTTTGGGCGAGGACAGGTACACAGAGAATGACAATGAAGTGTGTGAGGAACTCAACAAAAGGTTCCAGGAGGTATTTACAATAGAACAAGGAGAAGTCACGGCGCTAGGAGAGGTGGCAGCAAACCAGGTGACCTTGGATAGGTTCGAAATTACAAGAGATGAGGTCAAGAAGCACCTATTGGAGCTGGATGTGAGAAAAGCTATTGGGCCCGACGGAATCTCACCATGGGTATTGAAAGAGTGTGCAGGAGCACTTTGCTTGCCACTCTCCATAGTGTATAGTAGGTCACTGGAAACGGTAAACGTACCAGAAATATGGAAGGCTGCTAATGTAGTACCAATATACAAAAAGGGTGACAGACAAAAGGCACTGAACTACAGGCCAGTGTCCTTAACTTGTATACCATGCAAGGTGATGGAGAAGATCGTGAGAAAAAACCTAGTAACACATCTGGAGAGAAGAGACTTCGTGACAACCCATCAACGTGGGTTCAGGAAGGGTAAATCTTGCCTTACAGGCTTGATAGAATTCTACGATCAGGTGACAAAGATTAAGCAAGAAAGGGACTGTCGGAAAGCCTTTGGAACAGTACCCCATAAAAGGTTGATGCATAAGCTGAAGAAACAGGCAGGAGTAACTGGTAAGGCGCTCCAGTGGATAAGAAAGTACCTAAGCAATAGGAAGCAGAGAGTTACAGTGAGGGGTGAGACCCTAGAATGGCGTGAAGTCACCAGTGGAGTCCCACAGGCTCTGTACTCGGACCTATCCTGTTTCTGATATACGTAAATGATCTCCCAGAAGGTATAGACTCATTCCTCTCAATGTTTACTGACGACGCCAAAATTATGAGAAGGATTAAGACAGATGAGGACAGCTTGAGGCTTCAAGAGGACCTGGATAAGATGCAGAAATGGTCGAACAAATGGCTGTTAGAGTTTAACGCAAGCAAATGTAATGTAATGAAGATAAGGGTAGGAAGCAGGAGACCAGATACAAGGTATCATTTGGGAGATGAAATACTTCAGGAGTCAGAAAGAGAGAGAGAAAGATCTGGGGGTTGATATCACGGCAGACCTGTCCCCTGAAGCTCATATCAAGAGGATAACATCAGCAGCATATGCCAGGTTGGCTAGCATAAGAAAGGCCTTTAGAAGCTTGTGTAAGGAATCTTTCAGATCATTATATACCACATATGTCAGACCAATCCTGGAGTATGCGGCACCAGCATGGAGTTCATATCTAGTCAAACTGAAAAAGGTTCAAAGGTTTCCCACCAGACTAGTACCCGAGCTGAGAGTGTCGGAAAATCCGACACCATTTAATAATCATACAGATAATAGCTGTATTGTATAAACAAGTTACCCATAGAAAACGTAACTTGTAGTGGAATTACCGTCTAAAGAAAACGGGATATCATCACCACATACCATTATAAATTGACCAGCTATTCTGCTGGGAATTATTCTTAAATACATTAGTCTTTGGACTTTACCATCATAAAAACATCTTATATAAATTAACTTAATTATCAATATTAAAGTAGAGTAAATGTGACCCTTCTATCACTTTCTGACATGTGGACAATGTAAGCCAGGCGTCAGAGTGAGGAAGGAGGGCAGCCATTGTTTATATTGAGACCAGAGGTTCACACGGGAGCAAATTCGGCTCCTGTTAAATTTACTTGGACGTAGTGTTATGGAAACCAAAGGTGTACCATTTTTCAACACGCTGTCTACATATCAAGTTAAGTGTTCTTTCCGAAACCCATTATCTATCATTAGTGGCCATTAATGTCATTGGGTAGGGTTATCCGGTTAGAACGCGAAATCGCCTCATACTAAAGGTAATTAAGCCAGGTCTTTATTGTTCCATGTACTGTATAGTGTTTTCTCTGATATAGCTTGTCATATATAGGATTCTGGCTTCACAGCTAGCGCACTTTTGACAGGTCAAGACGAGGATGCAAGATTTTGTGCACCAGTTACTGGGTGATGGAAGCTACCTCAAAGAGGATAATTTGGTGTCTACACCCTAGTTATACCTGGTGGACTAACCTGCTGTACTATAAGATAAGGAACCTCTTCAATGTATGTAGTCTATTACTGTAGTTTGATTGGCTGCATATATATTAATTTAATAAACCCCCCTAATGTGTAGAGGATCGATTTGTGAGATTGAGATTATTGCAGAAATACAGTCCACTTAACATTATACAAATTGCTATCGAAGTATATAAATTAACGTAAATATAAATTCACATAAATTAAATAAATATAAATCTCACAGGTCGGTTCCCACATTATTTGGTCATCTTCGAACCGGATGACGGATTATTTGATCCTTTGAACCACATTTGGTCATCTTAGTACCGGATGAACCAGTTAACCAGTGGATTCATTAAATAAACTAGTGCAGTGTTATTTAAACAAAGGCCAGCCAGTCAAAGACGGAAGCGTAGCCTCGAGGGAGCTCAGGAGCCTCCCTCAGTTCAGATCTGCCTCATCAGCGGTTTCATGCACACCCACAGAGATTTGGTGGCGTGTTATTCTGTGAAATGACAGCGCTAATATAGAAGCCAGCCAAATTAGTGGCTGTGTCCTCGCAAGATTATCCACGAATTTTGTGGAGTTTATTTCGCGAGGTCACTAATAATATTTAATACTTCTAGATAATATTAGAAGTTTCATAGAGGCTAATTAAGAGGCTATTAACAATAATTGTGTATATTATTTCTCCAAAATAGAGAATTATTTAATATATATTGCACTAGTGTTCACAATATAATATTTACTAATTGCCAACCCACAACAGGGTAGGGTATTAACCATTGACTAGTTGAACTATTATTGCTCATCCTAGTCCCATTATTACCATAGTCAGTTGTACTATATTCAACAACCTAACACCATTAATGAATGGTATAGACCCTATTTTGGGTGTAATTTTTATCAACTCGAGTTGAGTTGTGTATATATAATAATTTACTTATGATCATTACACCTTTGAGTGATTAATTAGTGTCTCTACCATCCTAGGGTGATATTGAAGAGCTAACCTAAAGGTACTTCCAGTGACACTGGTTTATCACTCAAATCATTAGTGTGTATGATTGTATATATATAATGTGTATTAATTTTAAGTGCTAACCTCTAGTAGAGGTAGGATTATTGCCTAGTGAGTGCAGAATTTACCCTAGGCTACCATTAGTGTTTGTTCAGTATTATGAGCAGCCCAAGTACAAGTCCCACAAGGCTTCACCAACTAGCCAGTATGGATAATGCAGGGAGAATGAAAAGAACCCTTGCAGGTCTTAAAGGCCACTTAACAAGACAGATCAAGAAATGTGAAGATTTGTCACAACAATCTCAAGTTGATTATGCTGACCTGGAAAGCTATTATCAAGCAGCTGCAGGTAAATTTGAGCAAATCAAATGTCAAATAGCAACATATGTGGCTGAACTTGCCAACACTAATTTATCAGAAACAGAAATAGACGACATTATGGTTGATCTTGCGAATTATGAAGATCACACTCAGGCCACGTTACAGCCTTATGTCAAATTAATTGCCCAGAACAAGGCAACAGCAACAACAACAACAGTTGCATCTAATACGAGTCAAGCAGAAGCTCGACTCCCTCCAATTAATTTACCCACTTTCTCAGGAAAAGATGAGAAAGATTGGGATGAATTTTGGAACAAATTCGTTGACCTTGTAGACTCAAAACAATCTTTACCAAAGAGTAGTAAATTCTCTTATTTGCAAGGCCAATTATCAGGTGAGGCTAAAACAGTAGTATCCCATCTGAGATTAACTAATGACGGCTATGATCTGGCAGTAAAAACTCCTCAAGGATAATTATGCTGATCCAGAAGTAAGAACATCACATTTAGTTCATGAGCTGTTGCATTTACCCCCACCGGAGGCTTCAGCTGATTCACTCCAAGTCTTCAAGCTGGAGGTAGAATCATTGATCAATGCCCTCAGCCTGACAGCAGATACAAACGGGGCTGAGTGGGTCTTGAAAATAATTGTCCAGGAGAAAATACCTAGGGACATATTGAGACAAATAAGTGCTCATTACAATAAAAGCATCTTATCCATGAATGAAATATCTGAAGGTTTAAAGTTAGTAGTTCATCAATTACGAACACATGACAAATTAAAACCACCAAGTAAACCCTCAGAAACCAATAATAGTAAACCACAGAGTACCAAGGGTACTCCAAATCAATCTAGACAATATAATTCAACACCAAAGTGGAACAGTAGCAGTGTGGGCGTATATGCAGTGGGACCCTCCAAGCCTATAGTTACTGTGTCACCCAAGAACGTGACACCAAAGGGTACTGGAAGCTATGGAACATGTTTGTTCTGCAATGAGAAACATTCAATGTACCACTGCTCTAATTATCCTGATAGTGACGCCCGTGTTGAGCGACTCAAAGATTTGCAACATTGCACGAGGTGCCTCAGGAAACATAACATCAACGACTGTGATACCCAATTACACACCTGTAATAGGTGTAACAAAGGTCAGCACCATGCAGCATTGTGCAGAGACACCAAAACAACGTATTCAAGACCCAAGGTGGAAGATAGCATTCCCACCACAGTACAGTACTGCAAGGTGCAACAAACAAAGAGTGTCCAATCGGCAAAGTCTAAAGGTAATACGACTTTGCCTACTGCCCAAATTACCATCCTGAATAAGAGGGCCAAGGTCCATACCCGTGGGTTGTTTGACCAAGGATCCCAGAGAACATATATCACTAAAAAGCTGGCAGATGAATTACAATTAAGGCCTGTAGCCCAGATGTCATTCAACATCTCAGGGTTTGTAACAGATGCAGGACCTCAAGTCTACCAGGTGGTACAACCATCAGTACGTTTAGGCAGGTACGTCTGTCGAGTACAAGCCATTGTGGTGGACAAAATACCAGTAGACCTACAAGTTCAAGGTCTGAGAGCAACAGCCAAATTCCTGAGAAATAGAGGAATAAAATTGGCAGATAATATTAAGTCTGATCACCTCACTGACTTCGGTCTCCTTGTAGGGACAGACTATTGTCATCGATTCATCGGTAGCCCTACTAAATATCAGGGTATAACCATGTTAAACTCTGCAGGAGGTAAATTACTCTCAGGCCCAGTATCAAGCCTGAGGAGACCTATGCCTGCAGATAAACAATACCAGTAGAAATCTAAATTTGTCAGCTGATTATATTTCTCCAGTAGCATTATACTAAGGAGATTACAGCTGACTATAGTAACAGAGGTTGATGTTAGTATCATCATTTAAAGCTGAAGATGAGTTCATGAGGCCTCAGTGGCAAATCAGTGAACAGTAGCCTAAAACAGCTACAAGTCACTGCGACCAATGTCACTGATCCCACTGCAGTCCCAGAACTATACTTTACTTTAATGATGAGCTATTCAATCTTCTGAATCAATTAACTAAATTAAACCCCAATAAATCTGATGACTGATTTGATACATTTATTATTTAATCAAGATGTATTCCATGGGCCTCAGTGTTTATATATCAGTGACCAGTTACCTGAAGAAACTTCAAGTTATATCTAATGTCACTGATCTCACTGCAGTCCCTGAATCATACTTGACTGTAGTACTTGATCACATTCAGTCTTCTGGGTTAAATAATATGTAATAAGGCTTGAATATTAGCCTTTCAAGAGTTGACAGGGAAATGAAATTGCATTAGACTTCTAACCCCTGCAACTCTAGTACGGGACATCCGTCCTGTACGAACAGACACACAAATGTGTGATTACTAACTACTAACATCAAATTAATCTAATAATTCGAAGGAGGAGTATCGGTGTTTGTCTGTTCTAAATAGGACTTCGACCCGTGAGCAGCCCCTGGGGAATTATGTCGGAAAATCCGACACCATTTAATAATCATACAGATAATAGCTGTATTGTATAAACAAGTTACCCATAGAAAACGTAACTTGTAGTGGAATTACCGTCTAAAGAAAACGGGATATCATCACCACATACCATTATAAATTGACCAGCTATTCTGCTGGGAATTATTCTTAAATACATTAGTCTTTGGACTTTACCATCATAAAAACATCTTATATAAATTAACTTAATTATCAATATTAAAGTAGAGTAAATGTGACCCTTCTATCACTTTCTGACATGTGGACAATGTAAGCCAGGCGTCAGAGTGAGGAAGGAGGGCAGCCATTGTTTATATTGAGACCAGAGGTTCACACGGGAGCAAATTCGGCTCCTGTTAAATTTACTTGGACGTAGTGTTATGGAAAACCAAAGGTGTACCATTTTTCAACACGCTGTCTACATATCAAGTTAAGTGTTCTTTCCGAAACCCATTATCTATCATTAGTGGCCATTAATGTCATTGGGTAGGGTTATCCGGTTAGAACGCGAAATCGCCTCATACTAAAGGTAATTAAGCCAGGTCTTTATTGTTCCATGTACTGTATAGTGTTTTCTCTGATATAGCTTGTCATATATAGGATTCTGGCTTCACAGCTAGCGCACTTTTGACAGGTCAAGACGAGGATGCAAGATTTTGTGCACCAGTTACTGGGTGATGGAAGCTACCTCAAAGAGGATAATTTGGTGTCTACACCCTAGTTATACCTGGTGGACTAACCTGCTGTACTATGAGATAAGGAACCTCTTCAATGTATGTAGTCTATTACTGTAGTTTGATTGGCTGCATATATATTAATTTAATAAACCCCCCTAATGTGTAGAGGATCGATTTGTGAGATTGAGATTATTGCAGAAATACAGTCCACTTATCATTATACAAATTGCTATCGAAGTATATAAATTAACGTAAATATAAATTCATATAAATTAAATAAATATAAATCTCACAGGTCGGTTCCCACAGAGAGGTATGAGCTACGAGGAGAGACTATGGGAATTAAACCTCACTTCGTTGGAAGACAGAAGAGTTGGGGGGGACATGATCACCACATTCAAGATTCTTAATGGAATTGACAGGGTTGATAAAGACAGGCTATTTAACACAAGGGGCACATGCAATAGGGGACACAGGTGGAAACTGAGTGCCCAAATGAGCCACAGAGATATTAGAAAGAACTTTTTTAGTGTCAGAGTGGTTGATAAATGGAATGCGTTAGGAAGTAATGTGGTGGAGGCTGACTCCATACACAGTTTCAAGTGTAGATATGATAGAGCCTAATAGGCTCAGGAACCTGTACACCTGTTGATTGACGGTTGAGAGGCGGGACCAAAGAGACAACGCTTAACCCCCGCAAGCACAAATAGGTGAGTACACACACACATGCACGCAAATAGGTGAGTACACACACACACACACACACACAAATTGCCACATATGGGCAAAGTTTCTTTCACCCTGAATGCCCCTGTTACCTAGCAGTAAATAGGTACCTAGGAGTTAGTCAGCTGTCACGGGCTGCTTCCTGGTGTATGTGTGTGTGTATGTTGTGTGGAAAAAAAGTAGTTAGTAAACAGTTGATTGATAGTTGAGAGGAGAGCCGAAAGAGCTAAGCTCAACCCCTGCAAACACAACTAGGTGAATACACAGGAATCGACCAAACTGACACAGAACAATTCCTGAAACCAGTCACTTCACAAACAAGAGGACACAGA